>NW_026864177.1:0-134019 GCF_026571515.1 Ruditapes philippinarum
AACCTAACACATAACACTAACCCTTACTCATAACTCGATATTAATAATAATGTGTAATATGATAAAAATAGCTGCAGACATATTCTAGTTGAGTCGTCCCTGATTTGTTTCTATGAATAAAAACCCAATCTAGCTGCCTTTTTATTTTTTAAGAAAATAAAAAGATTAGCTCTGGCTTGATATAAACAACATTGAATTTTTTTACACAATTACTCTTTTACTGGCACCCCTTGTTTTTGCAAACCTATTTTTTTATTGGGGGGAAATTCACCCTACTTTTAAATTTCTAGAATAGATACTGAATCCTACGACTTACTGTGATCAACCCTACAACGTACAGCGACCGACTTAAATCCATTCAACATTTCAGAGCTTCAAGGTTTTGACAATCTCAACACTTCTCCCAATGCTGCCTAGTTTTAAAACAGCACACTCCCAGATTCATATTGTTTCAACGTGTAATATTTTATTATATGTCTAAATGATTTAGTAAAATATTTAGATTTAATATTCTTTAGAAATCTTACTAAGTCAGAATTAAGACAATGTTTCCAATTTTGTCTTAGTTTTTATTAAGCAACAGTGTTTAATATTTAATTAATATTAGAGTAAAATAAGTAAATCAGTACTATTTATTTGCCATAAAAAAAGCAAATTTTGACTTAAATTGAAAAAAGTATAATTTAAAAAAAAAATCCTGAATTCAAAAATTAAAACATACACAGATGTGTGCAGTTTTAACCACTAGCATGTCCCAAGCCATGGTAAAAGCAGAGGGGGAGAAAATAGTCTTGTATTTGAATTGTTTTATTACATTTTAAACACTATACATTTTGGCCATCATATTCATTATGTGTAGAGTGATTTAGGTTTCTGAGCCTCGGATAAAATATTAAAACTTACCAAGTTGTGATAATTATGTTCTTTTTACATTTGTAGATCTGACCACGGTTATTGAAGTGAATGTAATATGTCAGCAAGGAAAAGCTGTGAATTTATTTGATTCTCTTAAGAAAGACAAGTTTATTATGTATGCAATATTAAAAAAAATCATTTTGCCCAACAATATTGAACATGTTTTTTAGCTCACCTGTCACAAAGTGACAGGGTGAGCTTTTGTGATCGCTTTTCGTCCGGCGTCTGTCGTCCGGCCGTCGTCCGTCGTCCGTAAACTTTTACTTTAAATTACATCTCCTCATAAACCACTAAGCCAATTTCATCCAAACTTCACAGGAATGTTCCTTTGGTGGTCACCTTTAAAAATTGTTCAAAGAATTTAATTCCATGCAGAACTCTGGTTGCCATGGCAACCAAAAGAAAAAACTTAAAATATCTTCTTCTAAAAAACCCAAAGAGCTAGAGCTTAGATTTTTGGCATGAAACATCTTCTGGTGAGTGTCTACCAAGTTTGTTCAAATAAAAGCCCTTGGGTCAAAATTGGCCCTGCCCCAGGGGGTCATTGATTTTCCCTATATGCATATAGTAAAAACTTAAAAAATCTTCTTTTAAAGAACCAAAAGAGCTAGAGCTAAGATATTTAGCATGAAACATCTTCTAATGGATGTCTACCAAGTTTGTTCAAATAAAAGCCCTGGGGTCAAAATTGGCCCCGCCCCAGGGGTCATTGATTTTCCCTATATGCCTCTAGTAAAAACTTTAAAAAATCTTCTTTTAAAGAACCCAAAGAGCTAGAGCTAAGATATTTAGCATGAAACATCTTCTAATGGGTGTCTACCAAGTTTGTTCAAAATAAAGCCCTGGGGTTAAAATTGGCCCCGCCCCAGGGGGTCATTGATTTTCCCTATATGCATATAGTAAAAACTTAAAAAATCTTCTATTAAAAAAACCCAAAGAGCTAGAGCTAAGATATTTAGCATGAAACATCTTCTAATGGATGTCTACCAAGTTTGTTCAAATAAAAGTCCTGGGGTCAAAATTGGCCCCGCCCCAGGGGGTCATTGATTTTCCCTATATACATAAAGTAAAAACTTAAAAAAAAATCTTCTTTTATAGAACCGAAGAGCTAGAGCTAAGATATTTAGCATGAAACATCTTCTAATGGATGTCTACCAAGTTTGTTCAAATAAAAGCCCTGGGGTCAAAATTGGCCCTGCCCCGGAGGTCATTCATTTTCCCTATATGTGTAAAACTATAACAAAAATTGAAAAATCTTCTTGAAAAAACTCAAATAGCAAGAGTTTAGATATTAAGCATGAAGCATCTTCTAGTGAGTGTCTTCAAAGTTTGTTCAAATAGAAGCCCTGGAGTCAAAATTGGCCCCGCCCCGGGGGACATTGATTTTCCTTATACAAGACTTAGTATAGCAAAAACTTAAAAATCTTCTTTTAAAAAACCAGAATAGCTAGAATTTACATATTAAGCATGAAACATTTTCTAGTAAGTGTCTACAAAGAATGTTCAAATAAAAGCCCTGGGGTCAAAACTGGCCCTGCCCCAGGTGTGTCATTTTATTTAACTATATGTGTAAAGAAAAAACTTAAAAAAAATCTTCTTTTAAAAATCCCAACGAGCTAGACCTTAGATGTTTAGCATGAAACATCTTCTAATGGTTGTCTACAAAGTTTGTTCAAATAAAAGCCCCGGGCTTTAAACTGGCCTTGCTCCGGGGGCCTATGTACAGGTGAGCGACTTCAGGGCCATCATGGCCCTCTTGTTTATAACAAATTTTGTTGTGTATCAACATACACACGAAAATCATTTCATTTGAAATTGCATATAAATAAATTTGACCCACAAATGTTCATGACCATGTTTATTCTGTTGACAACAAGTCCGTCTGCTTGTCTAGCTCATTAGGGAGAGCATCATTTGTAATCCTCATTAGGAGCCGCTGGTTCCATCCTATGGCATGGCATAATTTCACCATGGCAATAGATGTTATCCGGAACTCGGCAAATGTGAGTTTTTCTAAGATTTAAAATCTACCGATACAAACTATTAAGGTTATTTCTTTACGGTGCACTACTGGTCACGATTGTCAACCTATTGCACCTATTTTCAAAGTTGTAACTGTAAAAGTTTGTTTAAGCTGGGAAAAAACAAAAATATTCTTTTATTCCGTAGTAAGTCTGTTGATCTCAGATATTGTGTCGATTGGTCATTTAATTGTCTCTCACTGTTGATTCTGAAATCATTTTTGAGATTAGTAGTCGGTTCACTTGTTGAGAAACTGGTTAGTTATCCAGGAATACCCATTATGGTGTTCAACCTCCAAGATGTGGCCATAAACATGTTTTGGTAGTCTTAACTTAATGCTTTGCCGCCAAAACAATTCTAACATTGGCCAATATGGTAGCAAATCAGTTATTTACCCAACTATTTTCTCAGAATCTTTAGCAATAGATTATAAACAATCATCCTTTATCACTATGTACTAAATTCTGGTTATTAATGGTTGAACATTGTTGGATACCAAACAATTTAAAAATAACGTTCCTGAAATGACTGATTTATTACGATATTGGCTGATGTTAAAACAATTTTTGGCAGGAAAGCATTGCAGTAAGACTACTTAAAGTCAGAGTTAAATCCAGAAAGATAATAAAAAAATTTACACCCAGTCAGTACTGGTAAGTTCCAGGAATTTTACTTTAAATGGTTCAAATAAGCAATATACTTTGTTCACTATCAACCATATATATATGATGATTAACCTTAAAGGCACTCCACTGAGGTCCAATAGCCTTTAATAATAAATTATGAAATTCTTTCTTACATCAACTGGTACACTTAAATTGAAACCAAACAATAGAAGATAAATAAATACACACAGTATTAAATTGATAATTGATTTTTTATGCCATTTTTTTGGCCGATTTGAGTGAAAAGCGTTGCTACAGTTTTCATTTTTTGGACCAATTTGCACAATGAAATTTATTATTTCTTGAAAACAGAGAAACACATCTAGTTATACAAAAATCTTGAAAAAGTATTTTTGACCCCTTCACGTCGGAGTCCCTTTAAGTTACAAATGAAAATGTTACCAGTAAAGATGGATCTAGATTCATTTCAAGGACAGCTAGATTATCTTTGTCAATTTTGCTGTCATATTTAAATTCTGTGAGTGAATTTAATATCAAGGCTAAAATTTGTAGTGTAAAATAATCTTTGTGTACATGTAATCTTTTTCATGAACACCTTGGAATGAAAAATGACATTCTTATAAATGATATTGGAAATAATATATATCAGCATTTTCCTTACTCTAAATTGATATTTAAAGCTACCTGCCTCAAAATGAGTCAATATTTTTCATTAAAATCAAGCTTTCAGTACAATTTTTAGAAAAGTAAAAGCATCACGATTCAAGTAATAATTTACATGTGTGCAATTACGGACTGATTTCCTTGTAATTATCACCATATTTCTTTTGTGCTGCTTACAATTTGCAGCATTCAGAGCTATTTTTGCATATTTTGTCCTTATTTTGGTAATTTACATGAATTGTAAGTGTGTGCACTCTTTGTCCACTTAATACTGTTTTACTTTGAAATACATATTCATGGAAATTGGCATAAATCTGGAGGCAAGCTGCTTTAAGGATAGACAATTACTCAAGAAAATTGTTGATCACTTTAAATAGGAGGAAGAGGGCTTTGGTGGCAAAGTGAAAAAAACAAAACATTTTCCCCTCAACACTGTTTTTGAATTCTGCAAAGGACATCAGATTTTTCCTTATGATATGTGTATATTTGTATAATGCTTTGAGTAGCAAAATAACTTTAGTAACAAAGACTCAAATTCTACTATACATATGTAAGTACATGTAGTTAAAATTGTTTCTCCCAAAGACAGTTTTCATTATGAATTATAAATAGAATATTGTATTTACAGAAGTGATGCTTGCTGGACAAGTTGTTTAACATTTGATAGAGAATCTACATGTGAATTGATAATGTGACATTAAACATTTTATATCTATGGCAACTGATTAATACAGAGTAGGGCCGGGAATTATATTCGAATATTCGAATATTCGAAACACTACCGAATATTCGAACATTGAAAAACGAATACGAATATTCGAAAAAAAAAGGAGAAATGTTTCATTTTTTTGTCATTACTTTCAAATTTCAATTCAGATCGTAAATTAAACCTTTGCCCTTTCTTTCACCAGGTGTTCAAATGTTTGTATGACGCGTGTCAACAATTATCGCCAATTAACTGTGAAAACTTTGGGGTATAGTTGATCAAAAGGGCACCCATTTCACAGTTTGCAATTTACCTGTTGAACAGTTTATAATGTAAATTTTTCCGATTTTAATTATCTTATTTATTGTTTTCTGTGTTAAAATCTTTCCGATTTATCAATAATTGTCTTAAATTTTGTGAATAAGAATAAATTGGCACCATTATTCGGCGCGTTATGAAAGCATTTGAAGTGTCTAAATTCTGTCAGAATACATTTATTCCGTAGACATTAGACTCCGTGTGATATTTACCTCGTTATAGCTAAACTTATCTAAAGAATATTTTAAACTTTATCTAAAATTATAAATAAAAAATATTTAATACAAATTAAGTTTCAATATCATTATGTGTCTTTGGGGATAAATGGCTACGATGATTCATATTACTGTCAGTCAAGTCACGTGAGTTACCTCCGTTAATAAGACAGCGGTCGGGTTTACTGAACAAAAGGCAATCAAATTATGAATTTATTTCAAAAGTAAACATATATATCTCGATTTACGATATATAAATTAAAAAAACTTCGACATAGCAATAAAGGTATTTTTAATCGCCGATTATTCCAAGCATTTTAAAGTAGTATAGTATTCGACGCAGTCAATTTCGGATACGTATACGTCAAAGAGAAATATTGGAACAAATGTTGTAAAAACGAATATTCGAATATATTCGAATATGGAAAACGAATATTCGAACATCGAATTCCTTATTCGTTCCCAGCCCTAATACAGAGTCACATGTGTGCTTGGCAGTACTGGGAGGGGGACGGATTTAGCATGTTGATTGATGTGTTGCATGCCAAAAAAGATATAATAGAACCAATTAAGACATTGTTTATGACTCAGGTAAAGACCATCAACTTGAGCAGTTTTGATAAAAATTTAATTAAACATTCATTATTATATTAGCTTGTTGAAATTAGATCACCCTCTTTGCCAAATTATGTTTTACCACAGGGCAGCTGAGAAACATTAAAGGAAAATGGGGCCAATACAAAAATAAAACATTTTGATTGGTATAGAAAATGGGCCGAGTGTAAGAAGTTTTAATGTTATAGGTGTTTTTAACACATTTTTATTTGAAACATAAATATTGTCTTTAGTCCCTTATCAGTTTAACCAGATGTGACTAGGTTTACCCTCTGTCCTTTACCCTCTGTCCTTCTGTATGTCCATCTGTCCATGAAACCTTATCCCGTGGTGATGCAAAAAGTACTGAATACTAAAATGAAGCTTGAAATATAGTTAAATAGCAGTCTGGAAATTATGAACATCTTCTTTTCTTCTTATGTTGAAATGTTGAAAAATTTGGTTGCTATGGCCACAAAAAGACTTAAAATATGGCAAATATAACAATATTTGTGATTACTCAAAGGAACAGAAAACATTTTTATGAAACTTAAAATATTAAAAAGATGGCATCATGACCGTATGGAAAATATGCATGTCAAGCTTCACAACTCTAGCACCAAATTTATTAGATTTACCCCCCTTGAACTTGCAATTTTCTTAAAAAAATGTTGTTGCTTTTTTTTATATACAACTTCTTTATTTCTTAACATACCTACTTCAAACATTGAATATATGTTTCTTATCACACCCACTTCATATGTGGCATTAGGTCCATTATTCTAGCACCTTTATAATAATCAGAATTATCATCCTTAAATTTTCATTTTTAACTTGGAATTGATTTGAAAATTATTAGAGTTTTTTAAATTTTTTTCTTTAATTGTTACTATTAATGGTATATTGTATTTTCCATTGCAATGTCTATGTTGTATTTTGGGCCGGAGTACCATGTTACAGAAATAAACTTTACTTTTATATATTTGAAAATTGTTATATTTTTCACTTTTCATCTTAAATTCTATAAATGGTATCTACTTGAGATTTAAGATTTGTTGTATAAACATAATTTCCTCATAAGTCATGGACACTTAACACATTACTATGATACAGATAAACAAAGAACTCCAAAGATTGAAGTTGATTCATGTCTTCCACAATGGCTAAATTGAAAATGTTGCTTGGGTTCTTACCAGTAGGGGACTTTTATATTACTCGCAATACTTTGATAATTGCTTGTTAGTCCCCTACCAGTTTACGGGAGGGAACCTTAGGTTTACCCTCCGTCCGTCTGTCTGTCAGTCCATCTGTCCACAAAACTAGATCCCACGATAACTTGAAAAGTACTGAAAATATTTTTATGAAACTTGATATATGGATAGATGGCAGTATGGAGATTATGCACATCATCTTCTTTTCTTCCTATGTTGAATATTCTGGTTGCTATGGCAACAAATAGACTGAAAATATGGCAAATTTTACACATAAACATATTCATGCATGTGTGCTTGATCTGTTGTGTCTGTCAGTTACATGCAAACAATACCTTAAAATTAGCAGCGCATAATTCACTCCCTTTTCAAGACATAATGCCATTTGCATATTACAGCAATAATATTAATATAGAAAAATGAATTTCTTCATGTTAATTTCGCTTATTTATAGTGCAATTTGGTCGAACTGAATCATAACATTTTGTACTGTAACTACGTGTTGCTAAAAAGCTTTTTCGATGCACATATCGCATTAATAACTTTTCTATCTTGAGAAAATATTAGAAATGATAGTTTAACGTCTCAATTCCGACTAAAAGGACACAAAGAATAGAGGAATTGATAAAAGATTGACCTTGATTTTCTGTCAGAATGTTAGCCACTTTCATGGTATTTCTGCCATCGACGGCAGCAATTAAAATAAGTATCAGCCTACAACGGCAGCATTTTTTCTTCGACCGGACCAGATTGAACGTCTGTAAAACTTTCAAGAAAAGACTCACAGGGTAGATATTTGGCTTGCGTGACCAAAAGGATGAACGTCTATATTAATTACACGAAATCCTGCCATTTAGTTAAAACTTGAGATATTTATAACAAAAAAACCCAGACATTTTCACGGATTTTATAGTCGAAAAACAGGAAATATCGAGTCCGAAATTACCTAATAGTATCTCCAGTCAATGGAAAATAGTTTTGTAGCAATGAAATGGGCCGTATTTGTGTAATATAATAATACCAACCAAATTTATAACCTACCTGTACTGAGAGGTATATTTCATGGAAATTTTCCATCACTGCAGTGATCTGCAATCACTGGCGCCGGTAATACAGTGTGTTTTTGAAGTTAAGATCTTTTTTTTTTTGCTTCAGAAAGTATAAAAACTTTCACTTTTAACTCGGCATACATGCTTTATTGCCATTTCAAAGTAAAGATAATCCTAAAATTATTTTATGCA
Organism: Ruditapes philippinarum; assembly: GCF_026571515.1. NCBI lineage: Eukaryota > Metazoa > Mollusca > Bivalvia > Venerida > Veneridae > Ruditapes > Ruditapes philippinarum. Next base: position 8,512 of record NW_026864177.1, read on the forward strand.
AAGTTATGCCCCATTTTTAACTTTAATGTTAAGCCCTGCTTAACCATTTATTGTTAACATCCATTTTTTTCTCAAGCTATTTACTTCAAAATTTATATACATGTTCACTATCAAAATATGGCACCTTTTCAGAAGGGTAGATCGATAATCCTTAAATTCATTCTCGAAAAGTTATGCCTCCTTTATACTAATTTTTTAGGTCAATTTCTAAAAAAATTTCAATGTTGATCACCTTAAATTTGGAAAATTAGGTCAAATTTCAAATTAAAATGCATTTCTTAAGGGCAGATAACTTTTATCATTTACTAGTATTTTTTCGCAGTTATGCCCCCTCTTGGTTAAACAGTATCTGGTAAATTTTTCAAAAAAATATCAAGATATTCACTTTAAACTGGGGTACTTGTCCACTATAAAATGCATTTTTAAGGGGCAGATAATACAGACGGCCATTCTTGTTAAATGATTTCCTTTTTTGACTCGGAATATTTGCCTTTTTATCAAGGCGTTAAAGGAAATCACTTCAAACTTGACAAATATTTGTTGACTATTAATAGCAGGTTAGTCTGCTAAATATGTTTGCAGAATTTTACCCCTTTTTCTATGGTGCCTTTTTTCAACTACATGTATCTAGTACTGAGAAAAGTGGAGTGTGCTATCCACGGACAAGACTTGTTTTAAGAACTGCTCAACATTTTCAGACATAAAGAATACAGCACATGTTTGTACTGATATCTTCAGCAAGAGAATTCAACAGTTATTTTTTGGTCTGTCTTTTCCTGGTAGACCTAGGTTATAAAGAAATTTTCTCAGCTAAAACTCATATGATGAACTGAAATCTCAGGTATTTGATTGGTCAGAAACCAGCACAGAAATTACACTGTCCAATGAAAATCCTGAGATAAGAAATTGGGCTCAGAAAAAAGTTTTACAACATTGAGCCAGTAGTGAGATAATGAAATGTATTGAATTTTATCTCCGGGCTCAAGTTAAACAAAATCAGCATAATTTGATTTTTAATGGCATTATCAAAGTACATGTACCTGTTTTACAGTATATAAACTTCGGAATTCAATCTTTTATTTGATGGTACCTGCATAATATGAACTTAACACTCAAGACTTTAGGAACTATTTCAATCTTTTAATTTTATACAAATTTCATCCAAAAAACAAGTTTTAACTAACAAGATATAAATATACAGTCTATATAAGAATTTGAAATAGTTGACAGACTAACAGACACAATAAGGAAGGCCTTTGCCTGCAGTATAGAGAAATATTCAATCCAGCATGTCCAAGTGATGGTGTTTGTAAAATACTTAAAATTTGCAGTCAGCATATCCTTACCTTAATGCAGTAATGGATTAAGTCCTTCTTAATTAAATAGGAGTTAATCAGTTCTTGCACTAAGGTGACAATAATCCCAAATCCAAGCAGTATAAGTCAATTTACATTACTACATGTATTTCAGAAGGGTTTATTAATATTTAAATATTTCAAGGAAACACTAGATAATCTGTAAATTCATAGGAACATAATGTTTGCTCATTCTGAGAAAAGAAACAATGTAACATTTATGTCCCTGAGAATATGGGAATTACAATTATAGCAATTAATTAAACCCGACGATACCAGTACTTCATTTGATTTGGAGTTAGAAAAATGTGCAGCCGGACTGGCACAGTAACATTATGCTGAACGTATATTTTCATGTCTTTAATAAGAAATACGAAACCATGAATACATTATCTGATTCCAGTTTTATTGACATGTACTAAGGTACATAAAATGCCACATAAAATCTTTAAAAAAAATAATGAAATTTTCATTCCATTTACTTGTTGTTTTTTAAAAGTTCCCCCCCCCCCCAATTTAAAGATCTTTGCAATTTCATATGCTTACTTGAACCTACTTGCACATTAAATTCTAAACAAATATCTTCATAGAAAACATGTAGACATCACTTATAAAATATAAATATGTATGTACACATAATATAAATACATTGTATTTTTGTTATATAAATATGTATGGCATATAGAAGAATTGGCATAAAAGGAGTTATAGGTCAAAAGGTAACAAATACATGTAAATGCACCAAAAATTCTTTTATTATCTTAATTTATCAAGGCATATTCATCCTATTTTAATATTACACTTAAAGAGATATATAAATGTTCTTGCAATGTAAAAACATGTAAAGCATTTATTGCTTAATCGGCAAAAACATTTTAAATACACATATCAAAACAAAATCAGCACATACAAATTCTATGTCATGATTAAATCTAATCTACATACCACAAGATTAGCTTGTGTTGTTGAAATAGTTGTAATTTTGATATGAAATAACACATAGACTGATAACATAATCATGCATTCTATTTATAGAAACATCATTTCTCTTTTTTAAAAAAAATCAAGTTTACAGTTAAAGCTGCAAAATATTTCAAGAAAATCAAACTTGAGAAAAAAATGTACATGTACTAATATTTTAAGAAAAGTAAAAATATTCAATATTAAAGATTTAATTTACAGTTAATGTGCATTTAATAACTGATTTTGCACTATTAATCACTATATTTCTTCTACTGTGTGACAAACACAGTAATTCATGTGGCTTCTACCGATAAGTGCCTTTGTTCACTTCACAATATTTCATTTTTAAATACAATGTACATTGAAAAAAATCATGGAAATTAACATGAATCTGGAGGCATGCTGCTTTAAGTTCCAAGATGAGTCAACAAATTTCTAGTTAAGGACTAAACTCTATAAGTAACAAGTTTACAAAATGTGCAAATATTTCAGATTCAAGTGTGTACCCAATGTTACTGAAGTAATGTAACTAAAGTTAAGATCTTCTTATGCTTACATCAAATATAACATTATTTAGGAGCTGACTTACACAGATTTACTTTTTATTCTTTAAATTATGACTAAATTTACATATTCAAATTTTATATAACAGCTACATCCTATTAACTATGGAGTTAGAGTTATACCTACATATTTCAATATTTTAAAAGATAACTTCTGTGGATGATCAAGTCTGTAAGCTTCATTTTGTACACTTCACAAAAGTTGTTAAAATTCCTACTTTAATTTCTAAGTGTTGTAAAAAGTAGCATGAATCTGAAGATGAGCTACTTTAAAATGGCACTACTAATGAATGTATACAAACACACAGTCACAATTATAAGTATTTTTTGTTGATTGTGTTTTATAAAATAAATGAAGGTTTATTTTCCCTTTTGTCTCCCTGCATCAATACTTTTTAATGTTGGTAGACCATTGGGTAACTGTATGTAGCTGCCTTCATTTATCATTATTCTTTCTGCTTCATCTGAAACAGGTTGTATAGATGTATTGTGAGCATATGAAAACATATGTATACATGTTTTACAAGTATAAACCATTATTTTATAAAAATAAAAATATCAAATTTAAATATGTTACAAAAGTAACAAAAATTTCTCTTAGAACAAAGTGTCATAATTCTGCCAAAAATGATTAAATCATGAAACCCAAATAAGTGACAGTGCACTTGGTGATGATAATTCTATGACAGTTTGGGTGAAATTCTTTGAGAAATGTACAGAGTTGCACAAAGAAGAATTTGCAAACTCTCATTCACCCTTGAACAACATTTACCAAATTTTATTCATTATCTGATAACCAGGATTTTGTTATAAACAGGGGCAATAACTGTGAATATCTAGCAGTAAAAGTTACCTCTACACCTTTGCATCTTGGTACTGTAAGCTAAGTCATACTGATAGCCTAGTATAAAACCAAAGGGAACCAGTGGTACTAATGCTGCAGGGTTCTTCTTCTTGGCAAAACTAATCAAATAAAACACCATAAATATCAACAATAGATAATATCAATATTATAACAATATCAATGATGAATAGAATATAAAAATATTTAATCAAACATTTTTCAAAATGAAAGTTGATTGTCTCTTATAATTGAATAAAATCTACAAAATTCTCTATGAACAATGTTAACATCTCAGACTTTGTTTAATATCATGTGTCCTGTGATATACATGTATATGAGATGGCTTTTTAATAATGCAAGTCTAGGATAAACCAATATGGCCATTATAATATTATGAAATCTGTACCTATAAGATTAAATCTGAAGTCGGTAGAGTCGACCAAAGTAAATGAGTGAAGTATGACAAAATTAATAGCAATAATTCCAACTATGTTCAATTTGAAAGAAAAGAATAATAAGCAATGAATGTTACCACGTCCAGTATATAAATGTCTAAAATCAGAACTCCTCTAGAATCAGAACTCCTGATAAAGCTTCATTGTACAAATTTTAACAGCAAAGGAAATATTTACCCTGCAATTCCCATTACAGCAATGGTTGTGTAGAATGCACACCACCACTGAAACATATCTCGAGATCTTGCTAACATCATAGCTGCCTGACGTTCTCGCATCTGATTCTGCATTTGTATTTGTCGCTCCAACTATAAAATGAAATATAAATGCTTGTTTAAGTCTTAATTATTTACAAATACAACAAAATTAATGGTTCACAATGATTCTGAGTTAGTGGTGACTGACATTTGGTTTTTATAAGCATCAAATATATAAAACTTGTAACAGGTTATTTTTCTTTCTTTCATTTTTTTTGTGGTTCTTGTGAAGTTGTGAATATTTGGCAAGCTGTTAAATGAATTTCATCCTCTTAATACCCCCTTTTACAGTTTTGACTTTAAATGTACATGCATTAATTTAATATTTGTCTCTGTGACTCACATTTCAAACACGCTTGCTTCATACACTTACATCTCATTCTTCTGGTAAATTTAAACTGTCCTTTAATAGCATTTTCAGATTTTAGATACCAAATATTGTATTATTAAAGTAAGCAGTTCACAGTAAAGAGCTTTGTTCCAACTTCAGAGAAAAAAATAATTGTTTTGACAGGTATCTCAAAGGAAGTGACAGGTATTATGATTATTAGAGCTGTCATTGAACATCCAGATATCGATATATCATCGATATTCATCATCCGATACAATATTGATACACACTTTCACATATCGATACAAGCTAAAAAAAATTATTTCTGGTAGTTAATGTACCTCTCTATTTTGGCTTAGAAGAAAAGTAATTTATTTCTAGTTTTCTTGGCTAACTTGAACTTTAAGCTCCGTTTTCAAATGTCAGCGACAAGAATGACAGAAAAAACAAACTTTCTGTTAGTATGTAGTATTTGTAATGTGTAATTCAAGCATGCATTACACCATGATCCCAAATTATAACATATATAAATGTTTTTCATTGAATCTACTGTCAAAGCCGTTATATCGATGTATCGTTGATATTTGTCTCTCGATATATCGATACAAAAGTTTCCATCAATGACAGCCCTAATGATTATAGTCATTATACACATTAAAAACTTTCCAGTCATTTATAAGAAAGTTTTTCAACTTGAAAAATTTCTCAAATTCCCTAAAATATCCAATATTTTATCCAAAGTCCTGCGAAAGGTCTTTTACAAAAGTTGCTGGAGAAAGGCTCTGGGTATAATAGTTTTGCGGAGAGATGAAAGAGTATTTATAAGCTTTCATAGCTACATGTATCTGACCAATCCTTACATGCTGTAAATAAATTTATTTCATACTTTCCAGTGTTTTACTGTAATATATCAGATGATAACATTCTGATTAACCACTAGTGAAATTTATAAAATATAATTTTCACTGTAGCCGGACTATATCTGAATGTGGATGAAAAGAATATCATAACTAAATGGAATAACGGGCAAAAATAAATGCCGTCATTTGTAAATTTTGCTTCTTTAGGAAAAGAAAGTTGATGTCATCATACATCATGTTAAAAATGTAACAAAATTAGAGAATTAGTGATGATGTCATAAAGGAGAATGAGCGACGTTACGCTGAAAAATCAGTAAAAAAATATACTTAAAATCACTTAAAAAGCATGAAATAAAAAGAAATTTTATTTGTTTTAATGTAAGATTGAAATATATTTCACTGAGTGAACTGCAGATAAATATTTTCATGAGTGGCTGGTGTTCATGCTATGTAATGTTTAATGATAAAATTTGTTTAAACTTATAGTTTGGTTATACCATTTCTGACTGACTTTTCTCCATAAACACTTGTTGCTTCTTGAAGTTCTCTTCCATGACCTTGCCAACCACCGAACCCATTGTTCTGTCAGATACTGCTGTTAATATACAAGAAAATGCATTAGGTTTGTAGTTAAGAAAGTAGTCCAACTAAATGAACTGCTAGTTCAGATATTGTGCTGTTTTACCTTTATCTCCCCCTCTACAGGGTAAGAGTGTAGTTTTGGTGTTAGCCAGATTCTGACAAAAAGCAGAAGTATCTTTAAATCTGTTCTTAACATTATAAAAAGATACTGGCATGTTAGAAAACATTTTCTACAAACATTTTCCCTCATTGAACAAAAATGTGAATAAATTCAAGACAGTTTTTCACATAACTTGACATTAGATTTTATATCATATAGTCTTCATAATGTTTGTTTAAAATCAATTGATATAGCACTATTAAATTTTAACCACAGACTAGCATACCCTGGTAAAGTCATTATCACTGGTCTTATGCAAAATTCATTGCTAAATGTCCAACAATGCAAGCTAAACATATTCACTCCAAAAACAAACCAGTCAAAGCCCCACATCAAACCAACAGTGTGAGGACACATGGGAGATAAACACTTGGATCATTCCTCCGATAATCCTTACCCATTCCCCCTCCCTGTCATTTCGGATTCCCCCTCCTGAAATATGAGATGTATGTACTATAGTAAATGTTGTTTAGGCATTATAGGACAGCTAAGGAGATATATAGAGGATATTGAATGAGTGTAAGTTCAATACTGAATTTATTGCACGAGTTGAATAAAATTATATTATGCGAGCCTCTGGCGAGCATAATATTATTTTATTCAACGAAGGCAATAAATTCAGTAATGAACTTACACGAATTTAATATTCTATTTATCACATACCCAAAATAAAGACCGTTTAAAGTGAAATAAGAGTCATTTTCACTGACGCGCCTATAGTATAACGCTTACATTCAGCGCGTCTTTACACTATGTTTGTATAACGCTAATGACGTCACGTCAAAATATATGCACGGCCGTGCAATACCATTTTTACGGAGTCGCTAAATCGGCACGGGTGTGTGATAAAAATGTATATTTTTTCATAAAGATTTGAAAATCAAATCAATACAGTGTACCTTTCAGTAAACAAAATCTTAACTGTCATTTTAAAACCTTTAATTTTAGCAAATTGTTATCCATTTTATGTATAACTCTTTGCAGCCACTGTGTAGCAAGAGGCACAAAAATCATAAACAGCAAAATGCTTTTTTAATCAAGGGCTATAACTTGCCCAAAATCATTTAACTGGAAAATCCATGTAATATGCACAAGTACTTGAACTACCGATCAGTCCTGTAAAGTTTCATTGAAATTGCATCAATGGTATATGAGAATTAGTTTGTACAAATTTTAAAAATAAAAATCATTAAAGGGCCATAACTCTGACAAAATAATTAAATAGAACAATGCCCATGAGATGCACAGCTAAACATGGTATTGATCATTTCTTTAAAGTTTGGATGAAATTGCATCAGCAGTTTCTGAAGATTAGTTGAGAAAAGCTTCTGTATAGAAAAAAACACACCTTTTTTCATTCAAGAGCCATAACTCGACCAAAAATCATTCAAGTAGAAAACCTCTGAAACATGCACAAGTACTTGAGCTACAATGTACATGTACCAATCAATCCAGTAAAGTTTAACTGAATTGCATAAGTGGTATAAGAGGAGAAGTCTGGAAAAACTTCATTAATACCTTATTCAGGGCTCTCAGTAGGCTCTCTTAAGCTACCAATTAATCCAGTAAAGTTTAATTAAAAATTGCATAAGTGGTATAGGAGGAGAAACTTTAAAACTAAAAATCATTATAGGTCCATAACTGACAAAAATCATTGAACCAGAAAAAGACGATGACAAGTACAACTAGACATGGTATACTTATCATTCCTGTAAGGTTTGGATGAAATTGCACAAAGAGTTTTTGAAGAGTACGTAGTCCGGACAACTTCTTTTGTGTAGCTGGCAACACGAAAAACAGTGGCAGACAGACAGACGACAGAGAAGTGATCCCTATATGTCACCACTACTCTGTAGGGACAGTGCACTTACAAGTCCATTATATAAGACGTTACGGGCTTGTTATAGTTTATGTTGGTCAAGCAAAATGATTCAGAGTCAACTCGTCCCCTGGTCAACTTGTCCTCTGGTCAACTCGTCACCTTTTTGGTCAACTCGTCCCTTGGACAACTCGTCCCCTGGTCAACTCGTCCCCAACTCGTCCCCCCCCCTCCAATAAATTATCATAGACTGTTAAAATAATACATTATAAAATTACTGAATTTGACATATTTTGACGCTTTTTGTATGCGAATATTTGGAGGTTTTTTTTGTTGTTAATTAAATATATCATGACACGTGCCTTTGGTTATTAAAGTAAACACATAGTAATTTGATAACAGGATTAAAGACACATTTGCCTCTGTGGTTGGATACGTATATACATATTAAAAGAACGCGTGTCTTTAATTAGAAATTATACAAATCGCGTGAAAATCGTGCCAAAGGTTGTTATAAAATTTTATTTTCCAAATGTCGACTTTGTTTTTGATGGTGTATGGTCAAATATGTGAAAATGTTGAATTAAATACAATTAATACATTCAATATGTTGACTTGTATTATACAAGAAATTCTGGAACTCGGTTTTATACAGCTCCTCTTTGAGATCAATTTAAAGATTTATTTATGGAAATTTAATATTAATCTTTACTTATTATTAGATGGCAATTGAATATTTAGTAATTACTTTATGTTTTCAATTAGTTAATATCCACGGCAAATATCATTGTACGGATTTTTTATTTAAAAAAAATAATGAAAAAAAAAAATACTAACTCTTTCAAAACCTGTACGAAATTTTCTGCACGGAAATGGGGCGGAATTCAAAGGCAGATTCCGCCCAGAAATTTAAATTCTCCCCCGAATATACAAGTGTTAAACCATTTGCTTTTGGCACGGATTCCGGCCGGATTCCAGGCGGAAATGGAACGGATTCTGGGCGGAATTGGGACGAAATATGCAAATGAGTTGGGGCGGAATTTTGAAGCGGAATCTTGGGGCGGAATTTTGAAGCGGAATATTGGGGCGGAACCTTGGGGCGGAATTTCGGAGCGGAATTGTCAAACTAGATTCTGGGCGGAATTCTGGGACAGAATTTAGGGGGCGGAATTTTATGAGTTTAACATGATCACATATTTTGGGATAAAATTATCAATAATGTATCACATTAAATTTTCTTACACAAACTTTAATAAAAAAAATATCATATCCTTTAGTCCATATACAGAATAGAATACCCTTCATTCACTATAACACAAACAGTTTTTTTCTAGCTGCAGGTTTTGGAATCTTAGAATCCAACACTTTGTGTTTTTTTTGCAATTATTTTGCTGGAAGTGTTTCAATCATAAATTTGTTTCAAATGTTTCTGATTATTTAAATTACTATTTCTTTAATCCATGTCTGTTTTAAGTCCACTGCCTGTGTTTCCTAGAACTTCTTGTGGTTGTGCTCACCTTTAATAATAAAATTCATAATTAATTAAACAAATATTTTGTAATGAATTGAGCCGTGTCATGACAAAACCAACATAATGGGTTTGCGACCAGCATGGATCCAGACCAGCCTGCGCATCCACGCGGACTCATCAGGATCCATGCTGTTCGCTTACAATCCCTATTACAAGTAGAGAAACTGATAGCGACCAGCATGGATCCTGATCAGACTGCGCTGAGGCGCTGGCTGGTCTGGATCCATGCTGGTCGCAAACCCATTATGTTGGTTATGTCATGACACGGCTCAACATTGTTTTATTGCATAATTATATGCAGTTATATTTTATATTTTTTAATAATATCAAATTTTATGTTTTATAACAGTATTAAATATTAACTATGCTTATAAAGCATATTCAAAAATAGTAAAGCAACACAGAATCAGTTATTCAAGTGTACAAGTGTTTAAGAATTGCTCTGTATAAGAATTAACTGACTGCTTTATGTGTGACACTATTTATTACTGGTTATGTATTTTTCAAGGAAAGATGTTGAATAGTTAAATATAGAGATTTAAAAATATACCTTTTCAGGATTAATACTGCTCATCATTATTAAACACCTGGCATCTCACAGTCAGCACTTAAGTCCCTGAGCAGCCTGCAAATTACGTGTGTAAAATGTAATTTTAGATTGTTCCATAGGAAAGACAACACAAACATGTAAAATAATAAATGATTATGATGACCCTGTTCAACTGTACAAAACTACTGATTGTACCATTTAGTCCTATTTAATCAAATTTATTTAATTTGTTTAATTTCCAGGAAATGCAAAAGATATACTTACATGCTATGTATACAATATAGATTTACACAATCATTATATTAACAAAAAAATCATTGAATAATTTTTAACTTGCAAATAATACATGTATTAAAGATTTAAAGCAATTATCAGAAAAAAAACAACAAATGTATGAAGTTGAAAATACTAAAACAACAATGACCTCTTGTTACAAATTTTAGTTGGCTACTTAGTATTGATAGTCATCATATAAAATTAATGTAACTAAAAGTTAATAATTACCTGATTATGTTATACATCTCCTTGTCCCATGTTATCATTCCAATTACTTTAACACTTTGAGATCTTAAACAAAACTTTACTCCAAAATTGTTAAAATATCAAGTACATCCTCTGTAATGCTGACCCAGATATCTTAGAATTCAAAATTCACAACAGTTTACTGTATAATGGACCGGTCCATCATTATGTAAAACAGGGTTAATTTACTCATCATCTTAACTTTCATTCATTGAATGTAAAAGAAAAATCAAATAACAAATAGATATATATATAAATTTTAAAAAACAATTACAAATTTTTGTACAAAAAAATTGCAATATGTCCTAAACAAATTCTACATATGCAATCTATAATGTTATCTCTCCCCAAAATAATTACATGGAACAGCCTGATCTGTTGGAATGACCAGTCATGCGTAGATGATGGGAAACTGCTGGTCAGTAGAGTTTTATCAGAGCTCTGATCTGTGTAGTGTAAAATCTGGGTGAATATAATCTCAGTGAGAATATACATTGTAGTATTTATTTACCTATGGTAAATAAAAGCAATTATTGGGCATATTGGTTGATCAATTTTATATAGATTAAAAGGGCATTATATAAATTATGAGATTATTTCATGCACTGTTTTGTTTATTTTTTTTATAACAAAATGATGAATTCTTAGAATTTAAAATGGCAAGCACACTTATATTCTTGTCCCGATGTGACTGCCCTATATTTAAATTTAAAAAGCATTCTTATTTTAATGTTGCTTTTAGATGATGTCCTAAAATCATATTTAAGAATTCATAATACAGTAAATGTATTAATTAATACAAGCTGTATGAAAAATCTTTTTATTATAAACTTAAGGATTTTGGAGGTGAATGTTTTCAAATTCTACACTAAGATTATTACAGTTGTTTTTCAGTACAAAAAATATAAATTAGTCTGACAATATATTATTAATGCCACATTTTGTATCTAAAAAGAAGGCCTATTTTAATGTCTAAAAAAAAAAAAATATATTAATTCTAAAAATACACCTGTAATTATTGGTTCAGCAAAAAAAATAAGTACAGTAGGTAAAATTTCAATGTCTGCAAGTGCAAAAACAGGAGTACAATTATGATTTGGACATCTTATATGTGAAATTCTGTTCAAGAAAAATGTTTAAGTATAGAATTCCGCCCATAGTGAAGACTATTCCTACCCAAAAAAATTTCAAAGTTGAAAATTCTGCCCAAGATGAAATGTTTAAGTATAAATTCTGCTCAAAATAAAATTCCAGCCGGAATTTTTCTAGTTTTCCGCCCAGAAAAGTGAACAAAATATTTTTCTTGTGAGACAGAATGGCACGGATTTTGCGTTTCCGTCCCTGGTCCGCCCAGAAATCACTGATTCCGTGCCAATTCCGTGCCAATTCCGCCCAGAATCCGTGCCAAAATTTCGTACAGGAAGGCATGTATGTTTATACAACTCCTATGATAATGGACCATAATATGGTATGTATGCTAAAAACATTGTAAAATGTTAAATGTTGAATAAACTATTGTATTGTATTGTATTGTATATATTACAATGAAATTCAATTTTAAAAAAATCAGAAACAATTGACAATTTCACAACAAACAATTATCATGTTTTTAATTGACACGATCCTTCTATAATGAGATCAATACGCACCGACATAAAGTTTTTAGCACTTCCAATTTCTGTTAATCTGTCGTCAGTCTTTAATCCATTCAGGGAGGAGGTAAAAATCAAAGAGTTGGACCTAATTTTAGTTTTAATTATCATTAAAACTCCGATTAATTAAACATTAATTGAATGTTTGCAAACTTACCTGTCTTTGTAATTTTACATCAAAGCTAAGCACGTGGGTTAGATAAAGATCATTAAAATTTAACGTAAAAAAGACGTTATTTTATTAATATTTCGATATCAATCAAATTCATTATAAAGTTTACATAAAAAGTACTATTTAAAGACATTGATTTACAACATAATAGTGACGAATAGATCGAACGTAGGGGACGAGTTGACCATAATAGGGACGAGTTGACTCTTTGAGGACGAGTTGACCAAAAGTAGGGGACGAGTTGACCAAAAAGGTGACGAGTTGACCAGAGGACGAGTTGACTAGGGGACGAGTTGACCGGATTGCAAGCAAAATATCTCAAAGCGACATCATCTTTTATAAAACCTCGCAATTACCACTCTTTTAATTGGTATAATTGTTTACTATTTAAAAAGATATTGTTGATCAGAAAGAACAATATAACTTACAAGCTATACCCTTAAATCTGCTACTTGCTAAATATCTTTACCATTAACATTTATACTTAATCAATCTATATATTATTATGTTGACAACTGTCATGTAACGCTTCAGGTTAAAAGATAGGACAACATGTAAAATGTTATAATGAATATTATGTATTCCCTTTTTACACATCTAACATGGAGCACATAATGTCATCTCTGATTCAACATAAATAATTCAGAAATTTCAATATTTATTTATAAAGGTTAAAAGGTAGGACACTTTATGAATTTGATAAATACAAATAAATTATGTCATAACATTAATGCAAGTATTAAAGAACATATCGATTGTACTTTGATTCAAAATTTGGAATAAAATATTGTCAATATTATACCTTTATTAGTGCTATTATAAAATCTGTAGCTCGTCCTTTGCAATGGCTATCTCCGTATGCGCTTGATTATATCATAGCAGACTTTGGCCGATCAACACTAATACTGTTTATTGATTTGCCTTTGATGTTCCTCAAACTGAATCAAAATAAATGTAGGCTACTAAAAACGTTGTTAATTGGAGCCTAGATCTCTGCTTAGCTTTATGCAGCCATGCATTTTTTAAATTTATGTAATCGGTTATTTATTTTGTAAAATCCGTTCCAAATCATGAATCAAACACATTTTGACTCTTCAACATGGAGTATTCCGGGAAAAATAAATAAATATTGTTTTGGCTATTATATTGGATATTGGCTTTGTTTTAATGCTTTTTTGCTTTTAGCTTAATGATTTTATGCTTAAGCATCAATCAAAAACTTTTAATATGTGAAAAATGTAGTTTAATGATAGTCATATATTTTCGCGATGGGTGTTTTAGAAAAGGTATTGTTTATAAATAGAATCTACATTATACAATTTTATGTTAAAATAATGTTAAACTTGTTTTTATGGTAGATATACTACAATACAATAAAATGATCTTTTATGTTAATTTTGTCTTGACTTTAATTTAAAGGTTGCATCAGTTTTTAATCTCATGCTGTATGCAAGGTCATTTTGTAAAACTGATTTTGGTAAGTTTAAGAAAATTAATGATTTTTAGAAATCGTATCTTGTCCATATCATGTGAGGGCTTTGACAGTCCTGGTAGATAGAAAGAGAGAAATGATATCATAATGAGTTTGAAAATATTCTAATGAAACATTAAGATGGAATTAAAATTTCAATACTTTCTTTAATTTGAAAGCTTCCAAACTGTTTTTATTTCCAGAATTCTTGAATTCACTGAAGCAGCTAAAATGGTGTTGCATAAGTTACAGCATGTGGGGCGTAGAATGTTTTCCAAGTATTTGTTAGTTACAAATACAGCTACAGCATCTAGTTTACTTGCACTGGGAGATTGCATTATACAACATATTGAGAAGATGGACAACAAAGAAAAATCATACAACTTTCAAAGGACAGGTAAACTGGGGACATTTTATTTTTAGAAAAATTGAACAGGTTTGAAAAGTTGATGTAACAATATGGTAAGATGAATATTTCAATACATGTATATATTGAATAAACCACATCCACATTGCAAGATAAATGTGTTTGAAATTATAATCTTGGGTACTGTCAAATAAGATTTAAGGTTTTTGAAGTGATTATCTTTGACCTGTTTGAGTTTTTATTTGCACTGTTGCTCTTAAATAAAGAAGTTACTGATCCAATATAGTAGGCAGGATACCAGACCAGACTTGATAGTTCGATTTTCATTTGCATGTTTCTGGTGTAAATTAACCAATGACCAAATTTTAATTTTTATATGTGTATATATGTAAGCATACAACCATGTTTCCTTAAAATGAAACATATTCATTGTACTGATAACTGTAGTTACAGTATATAAAGAGAACTGAATGTGATTGATTTAAGTTGAAAATACTTGAAATTCACTGTACAATCAAGCTTTAATACATGTATATTATGTATATTTATCTGTATATTGCAGGTCGAATGTTCACAATGGGATTCCTGTTTGGACCAGTGTCACATGTATGGTATAAGATATTAGATAGGTATCTCCCTGGTGCTGGTTTACGTACTGTAGCCTGTAAAATACTTGCTGATCAAACTGTGGCAGGACCATTCTTCTGTTCAGCTTTCTTTATTGGTGTGTAAATACCATATTGTTAATTGATGAAATCTGTTGTAAAACCTTTAAATTGCAATTTTAAAAAATAATTTTTTCCCTTTTACCTTTTAAACTGTTTTAGAAATTTGGGAAAACCCTTTTTTTAACAGAGATAAACCCCAGAAATTTTTTTATAATGTATCACTTTTTTTAACTTTGAATGTGTAAAAGAAAAAAAAACATCAAGGATATTCAATTCAAATTTGATGAAGTTGCTTGTTCAATTAAGTCTGAAAAGCACTTTTGCAGAATACTGCCTTTGCAACATTGCTTTTATTACATGTATACTACCCATCACTGAGAATAGTGGAGCGTACTGTCGGCATACAGATCTTGTTTTATTGGCTGCCTGTATTTAAAAGCATTTTTATTTATATTTTTGATCTTAGGTATGTCACTTTTAGAAGGAAAGTCTAGACAAGAGGGTATGGAAGAAGTCAAAGCCAAGTTCTGGACAGTTTATATGGTATTACTTTTATTTTCTGATATAATTACGTCAGAAAACATTGTTCATTTCATTTTAATGGTTTGCATGATTTCACCTTAACCTGTGCTAAATTATGTGGCAAAATGGCTGACCGGCTTCCACATTTAGAGGATGGTTTTTAACTTTTATTACATAAAAAAGGAGTTATAGCTGTTTGGCAGCAAGTCATTGATCTGTGTAGTTTTACACATTGTTTAAGTAAGGCTCCATATGCCACTTAATTACTTTGCATGAAAGAGTTTTATGGAATATTCCGTGGTCTCTACTGTATGAACAGTCTTGTAGACGTTTCTTAATTCTTAATTAGTGAGCGGTGGTCTAGTGCTTAAGGTGTCTGCCTCTCAACCCAGGGATAATGGGTTTGAAAACTAATCGGGTCATGACCATGTTTTTTCATATGACACCGGTACTGGTTGGTTCAAGGAAGTGGACTTGAAAGTGATTAATATAAATTGCAAGAACTTGTTTGAGCTTAAATTGAGCTTAAATAAATATGTTTAAACTAATTCTTTATTGAACGACAATGATGGACTTAGCTTAAAGGGACTTCAATTTTCCATTTGATGTATGTATAAACCAATTACTGGCATGCAAAATTTCAAATAATTTGCTCACTCTGTTGTTTAAGAATAATTATCATAATTGTAAAAAATAACCAAAATTGAAAAGCTTTGCTAAGCTTTTCACTCAAAAAGGACTAAATATAGCATAAAAATACAGTTTTCAATTTGTTTCTGGGTATAATTCTTAAATATCTTTTGCATATTTGTCTGTTTTAGTGCCCCAAATGATCTATGTAAGAAATTCAAATTTTATATTTGACCTCAGTGGAGTTCCTTTAAGCCAGTTAGGCGGTTGCATACATACACTGCTCTGTCCATAAACGAACTTTTAAAGTTTCACTTTTCATTGTTTTATACTGTTGGCTACTTGATTATTGAAATCTTTTAAGGGACTCTTTTGAGGTTTGACATAATGGGTCTGAGATAAGTTTCTAAGATATTTATACCATTAACTTGTTTGCAAAATTTCCTATTCTTTTTTGCACTCTGTTTTCCACAATGATAATTCTTATTGTGCAAAATAACCAAAAATGAAAAGCATTTAATAGATGTTTTTAACTCAGATTAGGTCAAGAACTAAATACAAATACAAATATCTTTATTTCTCTCAGGTCAAGACATTGACAATATGAGGTAAATAAATATTAACAAAGTTTCGAGGCTCAATAGAATACATACAAAAAATATAAGCATATATAATACATGTAAAAGGAGAGTACCTTGGGTACTTTTAACATACAAAACATGTGCATGTAATAAATTTACACGTGTTATATGCATTTCATTTTCATTATATAAATTTTTCAATTTAGTATATCCCTAATAAACATACATGTTTTCTTATATTCAAAATAACTATGGTTGTTTATATTCATAAGTTTATCAAAAGAATAAATGTTTCGTCTAATGTAATAATTGGGTCCTAAGTATTTTTTTCTTTGATGATCAAAATATTTACATTCTAGAAGGTAGTGAAATTCTTCTCCAACTGAGGAATTACATAATGTACATTTTCTCATATTAAGTTCTATCCCATGCCAAGATCCAGTTTCTACTGGCAATCTATGGTTTCTTGTTCTAAATTTAATCAGATATCTAAGTGAATTAGGATGTGTATTTGTGATATACTTTTCAAATTTGAATTTGTCTTTAAATAACTTGTAATTTTTACACTTTCCAGAAGTTTCTAAGTTTGAATACCAGCTGTTTAGAAACAGATCTAGAGTAAAGTACCCATATTTCGACACCTTACGATAAATTTTCGTTACAATTTAACATTTTTATGTATATCCTTATTTCAACACGGCACTTTACAGTATCCGACATTTTCGCGCCCTTTTCAAACACTACTTCTTAAGTAGCATCTAAGGTTTTCCATATAATAATAGTATAAGCTTTGTCCATTGAGGGTCCGGTATTTCGACATGGTGATCCTAGATTCGACACCCTAATTAAGGTTTAAGAAATACATTAAAAGTTCAAATAATATACAACTAAAATGAATTCCAACACTATTAATAATACTTTACGAGCCAAACATGATTATGAAAGAATATTATATTAAAAACACAATCAGTTCATCTCTTGAATTAGTAAAAATGTGCATGACTTGTGTAGATACATTTTTGTATGTCTTACACACATAATTTGATTATAGAGAAAAAGGTTAATTATTAATCTTTGAAGCGGGGATTTCCAATTACATTGCGTCAGCAGTGCACATTATGTACCACGGACAGGCTGTATAGCGGAAACATTTCCTGTTTTTAGATTAGTTCTTAGTTTAAAGCATAGGTGTTCTCTGAATACATAATCAGTGGAGTCCATACTCACCATTGATTATATCTCTAATGGCCCAAAGCCAAGCAAGTCTTGTCACTTTACTAAGGGAGCGGTGTAGCGTGTAGCCTACCGGTTTTAAAATAACCAATACAGGCAAATGTTTCTTTTCTAGGTAAAATGTCTCCTAAAAGTGTTTTTCTTCCATACATAATGATCTAAGACTTGTAATCTTTACTTTATAACAGATAAGCGGGTAACATGTACTGTTACAGTCAGCACGCACTGTTTGGATTCAAACTAATTGGTGCATTTCCACTACGCTTAAGCTTATCAGTCAGGATGCAAAATATCATTGCTGTTTTTATCGTCTTTGATATTACACCACTTTGAACCATAGAAATATTGTTGATCAATTGGATGGCGAACATCTGCAATATTTCTTTTCATTGGCTTCAGATGACATGTATACACAATTAGGCATAAATATGTAATTTAAACTGAAAAACACTAATATACCTATTGCTGAAGTTCATTTAAACCAAATACATTGTATACCTGCTTTTCAGAATAAACAACATCACTAAACATTACCATTACATGTTACTAATGAAATGTATTTTTCTACATGAGAATTTATTAGCGGCATCTAATACCTCAAACTTCCTCAATAACAAACATCGTTAACGGAGTAACATTTATATACTATAATTAATACTTATTCGTCCACAGCCAAATACAATATACGTGCATGGAATGCCATATTTGGTCAGTTTGATTTAAGTTAGTTCTAAATTGGTTTGATTCAGTCACATGTGTCGAAATTACGAACCTCCTTTTAAATTTGGTTCCTAAGTTCGACACTCACGCCTTGGCTGGAAATTTAACTCTAGACAAGCTGTTGATGGTCCAGTTTGAAGAACAACTTCAATAAGTGTGTTTAAAAAGTTAACAATAGCATAACTTGACAAAAAATAAATAGTAGTTTTTCTGTTACATAGGTCGACCTCTTACATGTTTCCCTAAGAAGCGACTTTTTATGTTCGAATTTTCGAGCCACACTTTTGTACTAACCAATGTCAGCGAAATCGGTGCCTATGCGGTCTGAATTTTTTTCATGACGTCATCAAATGAATGATGAACATAAATATCGATCAAAATATCAGTTAAAACGCATAATTCTGGGATTTCATGATGTTTGTAAAAAAAGGTGTCGAATTAATGGGTATGTCGAATTAAGGTGCTATTGCTCTATTAGCTTTTGTTTAATGTTGCGGTCAACCACTTTTGATTTGGAAAAAAGATGTGTGTTCCAAATATTGTTCATGCCGCATTTGACGAGTATATCTCTAATACACGTTATCCACATAAAATTATTGCTTTGCTGTGTATTTAAAAAATTACTACTATAAAGAGCAAAATAATACATTGTTTGCCTTAGTTTAAACGTCTTTGGGACATAATATCAACCTTCAATTTACTTCTGGGTATATTTCTAAATTATCTTTTCTATACTCTGCCATTTTCAGTGCCCCAGTTAATCTATGTAAAAACTTCCAATTTATATTTTTAGGCTTGTAGACCTTACTGAAGTCTGTTTAATCATATAAATAACAAATTATAGAAACTTAAAATGACTGATACAAATTAAGTCAATGCAAAAATAAAGCATATTTTGTTTTTTTTCAGCTTGACTGGTGTTTATGGCCTCCTGCACAATTTATTAATTTTTTCTTCCTGCCACCAAGTTTGAGAGTTGTTTATGTGTCTGGGATAACACTAGTCTGGAACACTATATTATCATGGATGAAACATAAGGTAAGTCCAGAAACTGTTGTTTAAATTGTATGACCAGTTTGGCTCAAACTCATATTTGTGCCAGTTGGAATTACGAGTATGGTTTCTTATACAAGATTTTATGTGTTTTTAGTAACTAAGAAAACAATTAAATATTTATATTTCATATCTGGAGGAAAAATATATGACTAGTTCATATTGCAAATGTGTAATGGTTAATTGCTACATGTAGATGCATAATCAGACATGTCAAACAATATAACCAATATAACTTACTATAGATCTAGTTCATGTAGTCAAAACCAATAACTTGAAATAAGCAGAGCTCCAGATAAATACACAATAACAACATCAAGTAAAAGTAAAAATTCATTTAAAAATTGTAAATACCCAATTAATTTTTGATGGGGGGGGGGGGGGGGGGGTGGGGTATTATCCAATTACTTCTGAAAGCTTATTTGGCGCTATGTGTTAAGATTATTTCATTATGACACAATATATAAATATTTTGTTGGAGTATTATAAGTTTTGTCTTGTGTGTAAGTTAAGGATGCAATTGTTAGAAGAGTTTACCATATCATCTGGGTAATGTTAGGTCCACAGTGTGACAAGTAACCTGTTAAGTACATGGTACAAATATTTTCCAAATATCAACATAGTTTATATTGGAAAATGTCTTTGGGCAACATGACTTATTTATTGTTCATGTGTTGTAAATTATGAAATTGAAAGGAATTAAGGCAACAATTAATGTAATTTTTCACTTGTTCACTCACTATATACCATTGGATGGACATAATTTCATTTGAATGTCAATTGAATGAATGTAAACTTGTAGGATTGAATAAGGAATTATAAGGAGCAGTATCAAAAGCATGTTTTGCTAGATCTTAATTTTTTTCAGTGACATTTGTGTTAAAGTTAATAGCTTAGAATCTATCATTAAATCTTATTTTTTATATGCTAGAAAATATGAGGAAATGTTGAGGTGAAGAATATTTTATATATAATATAGTCTACAATAAATGTGTATTATGAAACCTCTTTATGCATTATTTCTGCATCATTTAATTTGAATAACATATTCAAATGAAATTATGTCCATCCAATGGTATATAGTGAGTGAACATAATCTTTTACTTATTTGTTTTTCAGGAGCAACATGTGGAGACTGAAGTGAAACAGAGCTAGAAATAAATTAAAGGATAATCAAATATTTATACCCCTGTCTTTCATAATACAGTCCTATTTTGTTTGCCCCAAACCATTCCCTTATATTTATTTTTGTTAGATTTCTGGTTATACTGACATACCTAAAGGTCATATTGTAATTTCTGCTTTGCAAGTACCAGCCAATACCAAAGTACGTTAGGTGCCCTACTGTGCTACATGTATTTCAGGCACAAGACTATATTTGAGTAGACAAGCAGACACTTTGTTAGTTAACTGGGTAGCTTGCTTTTCCAAATGAGTTTTTTATCCCTGTTTGATAATACATGCATTAAGATAAATCTGAGTATCAAAATGCTATGTTATGGCTCTAAAAATGTTTTAACTTAATGTAATTGATATTTTTTATTCAAATTAAATGTTGCAGAAATAATGCATAAAGAGGTTTCATTTATCTAATTTCACTAGTTCAATATGCCCTTAGTACACTATAGTATTATTGTGACTTAGAACCCAATCTTAAAGGGACTCCACTGAGGTTTTTTTGACATGATGGGACTGGAAATAATTTTTCAAGACTAATGTTTCATTTGATGTAGGTCTAGGTGCAAAATTGCAGATAAATCGCCCAAATATTCTTATTTGAAAAATTACTCGAATCCACCAAATCAGGCTAAGAATAGCACATAAATACAATTTTCAATTTTTTTCCTGGTATATTTTTAATTATCTTTTGCACATCTCCCTGTTTTATAGGCCTTGTTTGATTTATGTCTGAATTTAATTTAATCCAAAAACTTAATTTTTGAGTTATTGCCCTTTGTAGGTTTTCATACTTTATTTTTGTCCGGGCCATTTCTCCTTAACTATAAAAGCTATGGACTTGAAACTTTATATGATGATAAATATTATTAAGAAGAAGTGCAGTGTACAAAAGCAGGTAATATGCACTGGTTATTTCTAGAGTTATTGCTCTTTGTTAATATTCATACTTTATTTTTGTCAAGCCATTTCTCCTATAGACTAGAAACTTTATAGGATGATAGATCTCAATAATTAAAAGTGCAGTGCACAAGAACCATTACTCTGCACTTCTTATTTTTTTGAATTACTGCACTTTGTTAATTTTCATACTTTATTTTTGTCCGGGCCATTTCTCCTGAACTAAAAAAGCTATTGACTTGAAACTTCATATGATGATAGATCTCATTAAGAAGTGCAGTGCACAAAAACTGGTACAGTTGAGTTCACACTAAACTTCCCACCCTTGTGCACTTCTAGTGCACTAGAGCTGAACTAGAAGTGCACACCGTGTGCACTTCTAGTGCACTAGACCATATGACCAGGCTGGCTAGGGAAGGTGACACCTAAATGGTTTATTGGATGGTTTATTGGATAATTGTATATCAAGTGACAGGGGGCATCTATTGTTAAGCTGTTGTAAGAAAAAAAACTTTGGGAATATATGGCCTATTCATGAATATAAATAAAAATCATATTTTTATTAACCAGTATTTAACTGTAAGTGTATAATAATACCCCTTAAAATCAAATTTATAGAATTAATAAGGTTAAATTTAAATATGCTCAATAATGGATAATTGCGTAAAAGTGTTTTTTTAAAGCTATTTTTAATGGCCATGTATTTCAATTTTTCTAGTGTACAAATGGGAAAATCAATGTGATAATTCTGGCCCAATTAATTTAGTTTGTAACAACATAAACTTTTTTTTTCATGAGCTTAAACAAATCAAGGAAAGGTTTAAATTTAACTAAAATATTATTTCTATAATATATAACTTAGAGACAATTCCTCATGTTCAATATTGAAAGAGAATATTAATATATTTTAAAACAATCAATATACTGTGATAATTTAGTATTAAACTGTGTAATGCTTGCATATGTTTTAAAGATATAAATAATTAAAATATTATCCATTAAATTAATAAATTTGATAACTTTATTCATGATTTCAATATTAAAAATTTAATGTATAAAGGGAAAATCTCAAGTCATGCTGTGTATTGGTATTTTACTGAGATGGACTGTTTTCATTATACCACTCTCCTGCTGATAAGAGGGCCTCAGGGTAAATAACAAAGAACAGTCAATTTTACGGATATAGGATTTTAAGTATGCATTGAAATTCCCTGGCTTTCTCAAAACGCATGTTAGACATAAGCCTGGGATTTATCAGGCTTTGGCACTCAGGCTAGTTAGTCATATAGATAAATGACCATAATTTTTGTATAATCAAATATACAAAAAAAATCATAATGGCATAAATGCATATTAGATATTATTGTCTCTAAAGCGGAATTTTGTATATTTATCCATTTATCCACATTTCTTGCCACTCTGCATAATAATATATAACTTAAGAGGCAATTCCTCATATTCAAGTTCGAAACAGAATATTTAAATTCATTGATTTTAAAACAATCCATACACTGTGATATTATGTTTTTCAACCATGAAATGCTTGCGATATAAATAATTAATTTTTTTCCATGAAATTATGCAGATAAATATAAGTTTATAATATTATATCTGTGCATGAAATAAATAAAATTGATGACTTTAAGATTTCTATATTAAAAATTTAATGTATAAAGGGAATGCTTTTATACAAGAGGACAGCCTCAAGTCATGCTGTGTATTGGTATTTTTCTGAGAGTGCCTGTTTTCATTATACTGGTCTCCTGCTGATAAGAGGGCCTCAGGGTAAATAACAAAAATGCAGATGTAGCAATAGTTATTTAAAATTTCCTGTTCTTTTTTTTTCAAAATACATGTAAGACATCTAAGATAAAGGACTATAATCAAATGTAAAAAAATTAAAAATAATGGCATAAACGCATGTTAGATATTATTGTCATTATTGTCTTTGAAGTGGAATTTTCTAATCTTATCATAAAAAACTGGTTTAAAATCAATATCAGTGTTTATTCTGGAAAGAACTCATATCAATATTTATCCATATTTCTTGCAATTCTGCATTAAAATCATCTTTTAGTTTCTGAACTGGGAAATGTTAATTTTTTCTATTATAGATTTGAAAAATTTACCTTGTCAGTTTTAACACAATTAGAAGATAATATATTTTAAAGAAAATATTTAAATACATGATTATAAAACTTTTGCAACTTTCTTTTCACTTTAATGCAGATGTTTTTGTTTTTTGTCTTTTTTGTTTTTGTTTTTAAATAAAATACCATACAGTTACAGAAGATTGAAGTGTCAAAAGTCATGCTGTGTATTGGTGTTTTAATATAGTACCCTGCTGATAAGAGAGCCCCTCAGGGTAAATAACAGAAGGCAGATGATAAATATAAGTAGGCAATGTTAATTCTGTATTCCTGCAAACAAATATCATCACAGGTAGTACAAAAAAGAAAACTGAAATATTTTTGCATATTATAATAAACTCATGAAAATAATCATATTGCATAATTATGTTACAATGCATGAAAAAAAGAATAAAGATTGGTGTCGTCTCAAAAAATGGAATTGAAAGATTTTCTAATCTTTTTGTAAATATCCATGTCAGTTAAAGTATACTAGTGTCCCACAGGTACATATCAATACTTAATCCACACGAATCAATACTTAATATACCACCATTATATATAAATATTTATTTTTAGAATAATATACATCATTTATATTAATCTTAGGTAAATCTTAGTTTCAGAAGGTAAGAGAGATTATAAAAGAGAGAGATAAAATTGATAAAATTTAGGCCAATTATAAACATATTAAATCTTTAATGTATTAAAGGCTATTAATGCTTGAAATCATTACCTTTAACTTAAACAACCATAAGTTAGGATCAAAAATATCTAATTGGTTTAATTTGCCATCCTCCCCCCCCCACCCCAAAGAAAAAACCTGACTGAATTTTGTTTAATTAGCTTTTCAATGTTTCATATTTCTTTACCAGATTATAATAAAATAGATTCATATTAAATATCCATTGATTTTGTTTATTTATGCACTTATCAACATTAAAGTTATAATTATTTATATTTACTTGTTCTAACAAATAAGTTTTAAAATCAGTAAAATTAATGACTTTGAAAAATTATTGTTCTAATATTTTACGCCATATTTTACAAAATTCAATATTCACAACTTCAAATTTATTATGAAAAACAATTATACAGATATCTATATTTATCTATCTTTTTGTAAAAGTCAAATTGCTATTCATTGAAAAAAAGGTAACTGCTTAATACATATAATAGGTCTGGTGCACTACAAAGTGCACTTATGAAGTGCACTAGTAGTGCACTACTAGTGCACTTTGAAGTGCACTAGTAGTGCACATCTAGTGCACTCCTAGTGCACTTTGTGTAACCTTTAGTGTGAACTCAACTGTACTCTGCACTTCTTATTTTTGAGTTACAGCCCTTTGTTTATGATATTTCATTCTTGTTTGGGCCATTTCTCCGAAACTAGAGAAGCATTGGACATGAATCTTCATAGGATGATAGATCGCATTGAGAAGAATGTAAACCCGTACTCTGTACTTCACGATTTTAGAGTTATTGCCCTTTGTTAATTATAATACTTTATTTTTGTTCGGCCATTTCACCTAAATTATAAAAGCTGTGGACTTTAAACTTCATAGGATGATAGACCTCGTTAACAAGAAGTTCAGTACACAAGAACCGGTACCCTCTGCACCTCTTATTTTTTGAGACATTGCCCATTGTTAATTTTCATAATTTATTTTTGTCCGAGCCATTTCTCCTGAGCAATAAAAGCTATGGACTTAAAACTTCATAGGATGATAGATCTCATTTAGAACAAGAGCAGGGCACGTAAACGGGTACTCTGTACTTCATGATTTTAGAGTTTTTTTTATACCGTTTGTTTATTATTATACTTTATTTTTGTCCGGGCCAATTCTCATACACATTAAAAGCTATTCAAGTTGCATCAATCCTGATTTAGTGCTCGCCAATTTGTTTAAGCCAATCACACACTGGCCATAGCTTTCGCAGAAGCGGTGGATCCATCACAGCGGCGGTGGGGTATTCGTCGCAGAAGCGGTGGATAAAATATGGCCGTTTGCTGTTGTCGGTAAGTATATGACTGAATTTTGTTGTACGTTTTAATGTTTTACTGGAAATGATTAGTGAGACTGGAGCCCACATATGTACACGCACACGGTACAATTCATTGCCGTATATGCAAACACTTCTGTACAGTTTGACGAGGGAACGCCACTTTTGCCTAAGTTTGGTTAAGATACGTACAAATGTGTGCAAAACGACCCCATAATACAACGGCATTACATCGTATGAATAATACTTTTACAAAATAACCATATTTTGGAAATTTGGGAAATTATTATTGCCTTTTTATAAAATAAATGACAAAAAATGATTTCGACGCAGACGGCGGTGGATTCGATTGCAACGCAGTGCGGTGGGCCCGATTCCATTTATGTATATTTTGAGCGATTAACTTGACGTTACGCACTTTTTAATTGGTACAACACTTTTCTTACTTTGATATCCGGGAAACGTGTTTATTTGATATTTAAAACGATATTAATTATTGTATATACGCTCGTACAAATAGATGTCCGAGTTCCGCTTCCATTTTCCTTCCATTGAAAATTCCCTTGTTGTAATTATCATAAAATTATCCACATTCAACTATGGACTTAAAAAGACCGCAAGTTCTAGGTTCAAAAATGTTTTTGTCCTACAGACATATAAAAGAGATATTCGTTAAGTAAATAATAAACATAACATGTTTCTTGAATATGAAAAACAATTTCAGTTTTGAATGTCACTGTGTTATATTATCATATTCTGAGAACACCAATTTATATAAATTTTATTTTTACTTCTTTTTTACTTTTTGTAAAGACATGCGCGTTATAGAGCTATAGTTTTTCTTCTTTGTCTTAAATTATGACATTTATCGAAGAAAAATGGTTTCAAATATGGTATAATTTTAAGTGTGAAATGAAATTTATAAAAGGGTAACATAAATATTTTATATCGTTAAGTCTTTCTTTGAAAATGTACACAAATATAGTGAAGAACATAACAAGCGATAAAAAAGATTTTTCAGACGTATATTTGAGTTAGCGATCCCTGAAATAACCCCAAATAAGTGAAAAAATTCCAATTCACGCACAGAAAATGAGATCGTTGACCCTAAGTTTTGTTCACTCGAAATATTTATTTTATCATATTCTAGCATCAAGTCAAATTTAAAGAATATAATTATATTGAACCTCCTTATATTTATTTTGTGTATATATGTATATTTTAATACTGCACTTTTATTACATTTACACATTTATATACATGACTGCCGTCGATTTTTGAAATTATCTCACTTCCCCCCCCCCCCCCCCCCCCCAAAAAATGCTTGATGTACATGTATTATAAATTCGTCATAAATAAATCCGACAGGTTATATGGTCGTATATAGCTATCGAAATTCTTTATAATACTTGTATTCATGTAAAAATCAGAAAACAAAATTACAAGTAAACCAAAAATCTTTATAACTAACGTCTGGATTATCCAAAGGAAAGTTACGATACAACATGCAGTATTATAAAGTTTGTATACACGACTGCCGCTTTTTTTTAAATAAGAAATTGTATTTATATATTCTATGTCCAAACAACCGTTTATATATGACCATATTGTATAGCTTATCAAAATCTTTATATCTAATATGATACTCTCGAAAACGCCACGAACATGTGTTAACTTTATGTTTGTATAACTCATATGCCGTAATGCAAAAATTGCGAAACTATATGCACGGCCCTGCCATACCGCTTTTAATTAGTCAGAAATCGGCATTGGTATATAGGTGTCACACGTTATCACGTGTAATATGTAAATGTCTGACACATGTGATATTTTGTCTGGATCATTCATCACATTTGTGGAATTCCCTTCGCATCAATAAATTTCCTTTCGGTGGTGCATCAAGATCATATATTATAAATCCTAGTTTCCGCCGGGTCCTCTAAGGTCTTGGTTGTCAAATGCATGATCCCTGATATGAACTTGGAAATACAAATATGATAAAGGGCACTATATATTCTTACTTTCCTGCGCATTTCAATTGGAATGATGCATTCACAGACAAAAATACGTGATACTTAGTAATAACCCGTAATAAACTTTTTGAATGTGGATTTATCTATGATAATAACGGCCAAAGGAATTTTCAATGGCAGGAATATGAAAGCGGAACTCGGACACCTATTTGTTCGAGCGTATATATAATACTAGTAATCAATACCGTTTTAAACATCAAATAAAAACGTCTATCGGATGTGGAAGTAAGAACAGGGTTGTACTCAATTGAAAAGTGCGTAACATCAAGTTAAACGCTCAAAATATACATAAATGGTATCGGGTCCACCGCACTGCGTTGCAATCGAATCCACCGCCGTCTGCGTCGAAATCATTTTTTGTCATTTATTTTATAAACAGGCAATAATAATTTCCCAAATTTCCAAAATATTGTATTTTGTAATAGTATTATTCATACGATGTGATGCCGTTGTATTATGGGGTCGTTTTGCACACATTTGTACGTGTCTTAACCAAAATTAGGCAAAAGTGGCGTCCCCTCGTCAAACTGTACAGAAGTGTTTGCATATACGGCAATGAATTGCACCGTGTGCGTGTAATAAGTTGAAAGAGTACATATGTGGGCTCCAGTCTCACTAAGTATTTCCAGTTAAACATTAAAACATACAACAAAATTCAGTCATATACTTACCGACAACAACAAACCGCCATATTTTATCCACAGCCCCTGCGACGAATACCCCACCGCCGCTGTGATGGACCCACCGCTTCTGCGAAAGCTATGGCCAGTGTGAATCACCGACGAGGATTTTTCAAATTTTCAGGTTACAAATCTTAATAGAACAGATTTTATATAAACTGGACGTTTTATATTATAAAATGCAAGTAGGCGGAGCACTAAGCCGGTTAGAGTGCATATTGGATGTTCTTCGTAAATAAGAAAGCTACAGTCGCTTCGCAAGCTCCGCTCCTTTTTAGCTTTCTTATTTACGAAGAACACCCAATATGCACTCTATCCTATACGTAACATTGTTACAATAAGTTCAAATGCTACTTAAATTCAAGGTACATGTACATTGTAAGAGTTGTGTTTATAAATAACCTATATTTATGAAGAAAATTCTGAAGTGACAGCTATACTGTTCATAAGGCGACACACATAACTGACCTAGATTTTGATGATATGGCCTACTTTCTTGTCCTTTGTTGTACAGCCATTGACCGTGTGCACAGTTTTATGTTTAAAATTTAACTTGGTTGTCAGCTTACCTAGATTTTGATGAAGCGACCTTTGGCTTTTATCAGAGTTTGACCATGTGCAAAATTTTAGGTTTGGTCAAATGACCTAGATTTTGACCTAGTGACTTACTTTCTTGTTTTTTTATGTACAGCTATGAAATTAGATAAAAAATTTATAGTATATTAAAATACATTTTTGCATGAAGTTTGGTCTAGTGACCAACATTGTTCAAATTCTTGTAATGAACACCAGCTTTCACTGATTTTACACTAACAACAGTCTGTCCTCAGGTGAGCGCTTTGGGGCACATGCCCACCTTTTTTGTTCTCAGAAAAAGTTATGCTTAATAGAAAAGATAGTATGTAAGAAAAATAACTGTAACTGTATTTGAAAGTTTTATGTATATTAGGACTGTTATGAAAAATAACCAACTGTATTTCAAAGTTTTACACAACTATGTAATGCATTAAATAACAAAACCGTTATCAAGTAAGAATACTTTTATTTTGAACCAATGATTATACTGTATCTTGTCATTATAGGCACATATGTAGATTGTCTTTCATTTGAAATGCTGAAATATGATCCAAAGCCCCAAAATCACCAGACACAACTGCTTTATTGCAAAGTTCAATTCTATAGAAACAAAATCTTCTGTTCCTAATATTAAGTGTTGTATTAAGGCAGTGGCATAGCATTCTTTTCACAAATGCAATCTCGTTTCAGTTATTTTTTTATGTCTGACTTTTCAGTTTATGAGAAATATGACAACTTAAATAATATGTTAACTTGTAGGTTAGATATTTCTTTTCTCAGACTCTTGTCATATTAATATGATTTCCAATGCTCCATAAAAATCCCTTCGGAATGTAACCGTATTATTAGATTAGATTAACATGATCTTAGAAGTCTGGAAATCACATCTTTTTAAAATATCATCTTGTTATGTAAACCATCATGGAATTATTTACAAAGTAATTTAATTGACTAAGTATGTAAATCAGGTCAAATTTCATCATTTGACGTCGTATTATTATAAATATAAAACATGTAGTTTCACATGACGGAGATGATAGTAGGTCATCTTGGATAAATTGGTCAAATATACGGTTTAATTGTTGTGATTAATGCTTCTGAGGGATCACTTTGTTTCCAGATTTTATACTTCACAACAGCAGGTGTCAAGTGCTGTGTAGAAGCTGTAAAAAGTTGCACCGTTCTTCACTCTAGTCCGGTTACATATTTTTTGGTCCTTCGGGATCATTGATGACAGTAGTATCAAGTGTTGAGAATGGAGTACCGCTCAAGCCGGTGCTATGGGGCGTGAGGGATGTTGCATTTATTCATTATCCGTCATGTACATCAAACCGAGTCTGCAATCTTCTTGCAATTTTGTTGTGATTAATGCCTCCGAGAGATCACTCTGTTTCCAGACTTTTTTAGTTAACCAGGAAAATCGGGAAGGTTGACCGCCTGCCGAGTTATCGTATGACAAAAAAATCTGTAAAACCCGAAACAACCGAACATAACACAATCAAAACTTAAGTTTGTATTGTTAAGGCTATAATGTAATACATGTAATATTTATGAATACAATGCGCAGTTATTTTAAATAAGGTAACTAAGCGTTGCTTTATATCTTCTTTTTGAATCATTATGTTGAAAACTCGTTTGATATATCCCTATGTCTGACACAGACTTCATGTTCATCAATCTTTTTAATCTAACATCTTCCTTATCTCATTGACAAGCAACGACAACAATATCTCAGCTGTTTTGATTCACATCGTGGAAATTTAATTTAATCTCTTAAGCTTATTGTACAAATTATCAAAGAAATTGTTTCACGCCGGTAACATTTATATCACTGTGTATGTATATTATGTTGTTCTCAGAAAACTTTTTTATGCGTCTTTTAAATATTTTACAACGCCATTGAATATGTTTTGTACGTAGAAATAGGCGTTTAATCAAATTTTCAAGTTTCAAATCATTATTCTAATTTGAGTAGGTGAGCAATATAAGAATGATTTCGTAAATATTTTACTGGATGGAAGGGAATCAATTGAGTTTGCTTCCGTACATCGAGGATAGTTAGTTATCTCCATTTATTGGATAGTTATCTAGACTTATTTCTCTTTAAAAAAATAACTTCTATATTCATATTAACCCCCAGAACTTAAATAAGTTGCTGTTATGTCAAAAAAGCATTTTAAATCAGTAGTAGTAGTAGTATTTGCTTAAAGTTTTTAAGAAGCGGAGACAAATTATCAATTTACGAGTATGCCGTCTTATAGTGCCTTCGTGTTTACCATTGCGATGAGGGGAAAACAATCGGCACTCTTTAAATGACCTGATGTTACGTCGCAATTTATGGGCATGTTTTTTTTTTAAATGTGGTATGTTGTCGCAAGAAACTTTTTTTCTGTTCCACAGTTACAACGTGCCATGCAACATGACAAAAACGAGTAAAGTGTACAATTTAGTACTAATAATGCAATGTATTTACAATAAGTGAAATGCAATGCGGTATTTTCTAGAATGAAAAAGAGTAATTAACAGAAATACTATTTCTTAAAGAATCTGTCAAAGGCAAATGTCCCTAATGAGGATGTGTGTTTCAAGAACTGTCACTTTTTTATTACATTGTGCCAATTAGCAATTGGTTGTTGACTTACAAGTCATAAATCAACAATGTTATTTGAGAGGTTTTGGTAGGGGGACATTGTTTCAAGTAATTTGTGGCAGTATTTTTAAGGATCCAACTTTTGATAAATCCTTATATGTGTGCATATAATTTTATACACAATGTACAGAATATATTTTTCTGTATAAACACTTTTTTGTTTTGCTTTGAATATTTGATTGTTTTTTCATCATTTATTATTAAATGGTCAGTTCAGTATAATGATGTATTTTTTATTTCGTAAAGAAATACCAAGCATGGAAAACTGCAAGTCCTACTGGCTGAAAACTGAAATGTTAAAGTGATATAAATATGCCACCATCATAATTATATGGTAAATGTATAATTCCAGTTTTTAAGCAAGCTGTAATTTATAGTCACGGGTCACACACACGGTATTAAGTCTAAAACTGTAAAAAGAGGAAAACACGCCGCATGTTTTCCAAAAAGAGGGGTTATCCTCTTCTCTAGCAAAACTCATTTATAGGCTCGTCCTTCAGCTGATTGATAAAACAGTAAATCAACATTTAAAACTTTTCGCATGGCGTTACAAAAATATTCACACGCAAACATATGGTGCTTAGCAAAGGAAGAGAAGTATATTATACTCTTACAATTATCAAGCTAATAACCTTTTCATTAGGAAACGCTATAAGAAAACTATTTTTAATTTCGTACAAAATTGCCTCATTAGTAGTTTTATATTTAGTCTTTATTGAATTAAAAGGTGATCATTCCAAATACCACTTATCAGAGTCATGGAAAATGTTCTTAAAATTATCAACAAGTATTTACAAAACATTATTCGTCATGACTTCCATTCTGCTGGCAATGGTTGAAAGTTAATTAATCAATGCAATAAACGAATTTAAGAGTTTTTTTTTCAAAATACAAATCAAGTCTTAAAAAAAACGTTTTAACTAAACTGTAGCAATAGAAACAAACACAAATTGCAAACTTAATGTTGTCTATTTCAATGACCATATTTAATAGTCTATTGCTATTTGTCTCTAATTTATTTGTTATCAGTGACAAAATAGCATGGTTGGAAAACAAGACAGACAAATGTCATCGTAAGCAGTCAGCTAATTACAAATCTGATACTCAGGAAAGGAAATCCATTACTTCAGGGGTTTACAGAATGGAATGTGCTTTTTTGCAATTTGCAAAATTGTTCTCACACGCAGACATCACATAAGGAGGCCACTATATTTTTCCGATATATTTGTCATGTGACAGATAGATTTATGTAAAAAGGTTGCACACGTGCAATCATCAATTTTCGCTATTATCACATGCTTTTAGATAAGCATTGTTTCTTATCAATGTTTCTTATTAAGTTATTAATAATTTCTTTATTGATATATAAAAACATGTATATTTTTCCAGACATCACCATTCAAAAACATAAGAAATCGAGATTTTAGTGGTAACTTTCTCCACTTCGGTTCTGTCCGCATTGTACCGTAATAAATAATTATGTTCTTAAAAAGTGAGTCTATGTTCTTTTGTGTTTGATCGGATCATAGAATATAAACCATACTGTTTGAGAAATTGTTAATCATTCTTATTAACAAAAAGTAGTTTATCTCTTCTGTATGGTAAGGGTTGTGTAAAGAATCATTTAACGAATATGTTTTAAAGTCACTTATAAGCAAGGTAAAGTGGGTGACATTTTCCTTTGGCTTATTAATTCTTAAAGTGGATGACATTTTCCTTTGGCTTATTTATTCTTAAGACTATTCCAGGAATTGCATTTCTAAAGATAAATGCTCTTATCTGTGGAAAACAGTATTGAATTTGTTGTATAAGTGTTAACACACACAGTCTATCATCAGATAAGGAGGTTAATGTTCACTTACGATGCAGTAGCATTTCGAAAACAGTGTTTTGGAGTTATTACAACTTTGCATGCCACAACAAATATCTTAAATGGTCAGATTCTTTTCAGCACTATAAATATTATGCGATGATTAGAATACAAAAATTGTGTTTAGTTTGATTTTATTGACATGTCAATTATGAATACATTATAGCACTTATTTATTTAAATATTCGATCCCACTTCGGTTATGTCCGCATTGTACCGTAATAAATAATTATGTTCTTGTCACACCCAAAAAAACACAGTCGATAAAGTCATTACATCATATATGAGAGCCAAACTTTTGCTATTCTTTTAAGACCTTTTCTTTATTTATCTTTAAGTATATTTTAATGAAAATGACAAAGTGCTTGTTAAGTTGTCTACACATATATAAATCAACTTAGAAACACTGATTTGTCTCGTTTTGTATTGTCTTTTACGGCACTGAAATGACATTTATTGATTTTCATCTTTATGAATTTTAAATATTAATTATTAAATCATGTTATTTAGAAAATAGTTTAGTCTTTAAATGTATTTATAAAAATGAACTTTCTTTCATTGTTTTGTTGGTTTTTTATTTTCACCAAAAGCTTGGTCTATTCTTGGTATCAACCTTCCCTAATGTCAATGTTAAATGGTTTTAATATCTTAATACCTACTTGAAATCTGCTTTCAAATTTCTTTTTTAATTGACAATCAATTG
The DNA here is from genome assembly GCF_026571515.1 of Ruditapes philippinarum. Classification (NCBI taxonomy): domain Eukaryota; kingdom Metazoa; phylum Mollusca; class Bivalvia; order Venerida; family Veneridae; genus Ruditapes; species Ruditapes philippinarum. The sequence goes on from NW_026864177.1 coordinate 43,094, forward strand.
ATAATGAATATATCATTATGAATATATTTGAAAATGCCTAAACTTACCCAAAAACAAATTTAGACATATTATTCAATATTTTTTTATTTGATTTGCGTAAATTGACAGATAAACAGGAGTGACAATAATTAATAAGCTTCAGTACCATTTTCTGGTCTTTTGACTATTGCAGATAAATACTTGGTTATTTTTCGATGTTTTATTGTATTATTAATAATGTACTTCGTGTTGATGAATTGCAATTAGGCGTGAGCAAGGTCACATTTTATTACATTTTGTTAATGGAATCAATAAACCTGAAGCAAATTTCTCATAGGTTTTTATTGCTCCAGGAGGTTTGTCTTGCCCAAAAATTATATAACTTAATTTGAGAATTGCATTCGTCTCACCTTTATGCTATTAGTGCTATTAGTTCAACCTAGTTTGAAAAATTTTACTTAGTAGAAGGTTTTCAGCCTTTTTCACACTGAATGAACTCTCGGCGATAGTGGTTGCGCTTGCATTTCTAGAATCATTCGTGTAAAATATCTAGACACAGGGAAATCCAGGGAAAAATCATGATGTTGATACGATAAATGTATACATGCTTGACGTTAAAACATATCCTGTAATATCCCAATTGCATTTGACTGGTTTCGTAAAGTTACGTTTATATACCCATTAGCTATTTTAGGTAATTTTTGAAGCCAGACAGTCAAGTAAATACCCTTCCCAACAGTATTACAAAATATTGACCGATATTCTCCATACCAGGGGAAGATAGCCATAATTCTTGGAGATAACCTTTGTGTAGCAAAAACATATAAATGATACACCGTCTGCATTTTCTAATGTTTAATTAAGAGATAATAGCTTCTCCTTGCAAATCTTTGCAGGGAATTGTCTATGGTCTTAGTAGAGATTATCTTAATGTAGATAGACTTTGACTTAGTTTATCAAATTTACATTTACTGGCTTCAGTTACAATGATATTTACGACAAATATATATATTTTGAGTATTAGTACAAGAGAAAATAATGTCACATTGAAATTTACAAGTGTGTCAAAGAAATCAAATTTAGTTAATACATATGAGGAGTGTTACAAATGAACGCATCTAAGCACGTAAAATTTGATTCTTCATAGGTTGTACTGAATTTCTTTATTTTGTTCCCTCATAGTATCTCCAGCAGATATAGAGAGTTTAAATCCTTAAGGCATAGCCTTTTAGGTATACTATGAAGACTTTTTGAAAATTGATGATTCAAGGTGTTTGCGCTGAACACATTTTTTCTACTTTAAATTTTAGCTTTGGAAAACAAGGAGCAAGGTTAGGTGAACACGGAGGATGGGGAGCACAACAAAGTTCCAACCTGAAATATATTTTATTAACTTTTGAAACAAAACAATCACAAGGGGCAAGGTGAATACGGAGTATGGTGGAGCACAACGACATTTTTCTGCTTCAGAAAGCCTTGCACTATAGACGTCTTGTGCAATGACGTGCTGTCATGCAGCAATTTGACATTGCGAAATTTCTTTTTCGAAAGCATTTGTTTAGTTTTCGGAGAACATTTGTGTCGTAACCGTATGCATTAACAGAAATCATTTAGGAAAAGCAAACCAAACTGGCGGGACTCAGAGTTGTAAAGAAAATGGCATACACTACCTTCTTTATACCGATGGTCTTTTGCCAGACATTTTAGCCCAAATCTTGTTTTGGTGTTTTTTTTTATTTTGGCTCATAAAAGTATAGCCATGTTTCGTCACCATGAGTTATTGACTACATTTGCAAAAGAATTTGCATTGTTATTTGGATACTGTTTTAGCAACAATTATTTAAGCGGCCTTTTTCTGCTTATCTGTCAGAAAATGAGGAATTCATCTAGAACAGGTATTTCTATTTTCAAAACACGTTTGAAAATGGTATGAACTGCTCCTAATGAGATTCCAATAATACTAATTATTTGCATGTATTAAGTTTTTCTTTTACTTAAGCAACCGTTTTGACATACGTTGCTGTTTTAGGTTGACGGACATGGGATGTATTTTCAGTCAAAATTAACCCACACTTAAATTCATTAAACCATTTAATGAAAAAGACATTTCATTTTGTGCATATAAGAACAGCAGATTTCATATTTACACCATATGCCAAGGAGACAAAGATTTTTAATATGCGACTGTATTTCAATTACATACTCTGACCCTCCATCAATCAATTGTTTTTGTAGACAAGCTATAAAAATTGCTTAAATCGGAATTGAATGTGATATCAATGTTAAGCTGACATGTATATCTAACCGATGACATTAATTTCCTTGTGTTTTCGCAATATTAAACAATATAACGTTTTAGATTAACACACGGCAGAGTAGGACCGGAAGGTGATAATCGGCCCGCAAAATGAATAATTCTTCCGCGTAAACTACACATACAGCTGAAGTTTGCATAATTTAATCTTAAGTGCTTAAAATTTCACCGGATGTGATAAACAAACACTGTTCTATTTGCTTTTTTGTCTAATGAATGTTTAAAATATATTCCTTTACTTCTAACTGACAAGATCAAGTTGAAAAATCTTATTACTGGAAAGGCATTTTATTATTCTCAATGCAGATTGAAAAAAAGGGATGGATAATATATATGTATATCATGCTTAGTGTTGTTACTAAAATATCTTGATAATGGATACATAAAGCCGACACAGGTTTGGTTTTTAAAAAACACGTTACAATGTTCCCAAACGCAGTCTGATTATGTGATCATAAATCTTTTAATATTTAATACTCAAATCTGAGAAAGAGCGCTTGCGTTTAAGCCTAAGCTGACATGGTTTAAGAAATAGCGTTGATATTGAAAATTCTTTTACATCGCTTATAATTTGACAAATACTGATCTTTATAGAATAACTTATTCAAACGTCGAATAATGTGGCCTTTTTAAAAAATATTTTATAATATATTTGAAGACGAAGTACCCATTTTATATTTTTTAAGGATATTTAAAAACACAGAGATTTGCATGCAAACAAAGGCATTGACAAAGATACACATGCAATATTTCGTTTTGTAGGGTGAAGAAAGAAGTTCTCAATTATGAAAAATGGGTGATTAATTTGGAGTACTGAATTAAATTTGGTGTGTTTTCCAAATACTGTAGTATTACATAGATGACACGCGCACACAAAATAAATTGCACTTTTTCTATGAAACCAATTACTGAAGGCCTAATAGAAATGTTGAGTCGACTACTTTAAACAGCAATTTAATGTCAATCTAATGCCTAACAGCAACTGTAATTAACGGTAAATTCTAAGTAATTGCTAGACAGTGTACACATCTTATCACGACAGAGTTTCAGGTGATCTTTGCAATGATCTTAATATCCGTGTATCTGAACGCTTAATCCGCTCGAACCAAAAAATCACTCTGAACATAAAAGTGCAGATCTGACTTAATAGTCTTATGTTTTTAGCAATTGATTCATACATTAAAGAAACCTAACAAAATATTTATTGCTTCTGTAAGATGTAATTGCTCTTTTACACGTATTCTCGGCTGAAAAACATCTTTTGTTCTGTGTTGAGATGAATAATTTTAAATAATAGTTTTGAATAACTGTATAATTATCTGCTTACAGTCTTAAATATACAATAAGGATCACAACATTCAAATTTAAAATGTAAAACATTTTTGGAGACGAATAAAAAACCTTTTCTAATTAGTATTACCCGCCAGTCATTTGCTTAATGCTATATTTCTGCATCATGTAATTTCAACTTTCATGACAGATATGGATTAAGACAGAAAAGCAGATTTGAGATTTGGTTCAAATCTTGTTCAATCTTACTAAAGCGGTATAAAAACAAGATCAGTTGTCGGTCTCCAAAGGAGTATTTTGTTTATTAACATAAAATTTTTTAACATACATTTTTTTACAACATATAAGCACAACTCATTGAAAAAAAATAACCTTTATGTAGGCACAGATTTATATAGGATTAGCAACATGCATAAAATAGAAAAAATATTTATTTACGTACGCATTGAAGACTTCATCAGCTATTCTGTCGACTAGAAGTCAGAAGTCAGTTAATTAATTGTTCAATATATAGCAATTTAGTGCTAATTTAACGCCTTGCCATCATACAGGAACAGCAACTGAAAATTGACAGTGAATTGCTAGAATATGCACACTTGTTGTCACCTTGACAGTAGTTGAGATGATTTTCTTTCTATGATCACGAATCTTAACTCTAAACCCGAACCAAGCGTGATTTGCAACAAGTATAGAGTAAGCCTGCTCATCAATGAATAAATGTTTTATTAATTTGTTATCAGTGACGAAATAGCACGATTGGAAAACAAGACAGACAAATGTCATTTGAAAGCAGTCAGCTAATTACAAATCTGATACTCAGGAAAGGAAATCCATTACTTCAGATAAACATCCTGTTTACAGAATTAAATGTACTTTTTTGTAATTTGCAAAATTGTTCTCACACGCTGACATCACATAAGGAGGCCACTATTTATTTCCGATATATTTGTCATGTGACAGATAGATTTATGTAAAAAGGTTGCATCCGTGCAATCATCAATTTTCGCTATAATCACATGCTTTTAGATAAGCATTGTTTCTTCTCAATGTTTCATAATCATGAAAAAAATAGGCAGATTTAATGTTTTGTCAAAACAACAGCAACAACAACAATGTAATTATGCAATCGGGAAGTAAATATAAGAGAAATTGCAATGCAAAATGCAAAATCTGTATTGAATGTCGACAATATCCGTTATAATTTTAATCATAAATTATATTACTGTAATTTGCATAGAAACATAGTAAAACTTCATTTATACAGATGTTGAGAAAGCAACCACGAAAATCTGGAATTCTAATGTTTTAAAATGGTGATGTCTGGAAAAATAAACATGTTCTTATATATCAATAAAGAAATTATTAATAACTTAAAAAGTGAGTCTATGTTCTTTTGTGTTTGATCGGTTCATAGAATATAAACCATAATTTTTTGAGAAATGATTAATCATTTTTATTAACAAAAAGTAGTTTATCTCTTCTGTTTGGCAAAGATTGTGTAAGGAATCATTTAACGAATATGTTTAAAAGTCACTTATAAGCAAGATAAAGTGGGTGACATTTTCCTTTGGCTAATGTATTCTTAAGACTATTCCTTGAATTGCATTTCCTAAGATAAATATTCTTATCTGTGGGTAACAGTATTGAATTTGTTGTATCTGTAATTTGCAAAAGTGTTCCAACTCGCAGTCTATCATCAGATAAGGAGGTTAATGTTCACTTACGATGCAGTAGCATTTCGAAAACAGTGTTTTGAAGTTATTACGACTGTGCATGGTATATCAAATATCTTAAATGGACAAATCCTTTCAGCATTATAAATATTATGCGATGATTAGAAAACATAAATTGTGTTTAGTTTGATTTTATTGACATGTCAATTATGAATACATTATAGCACTTAATTAATTATTCGATCCCACTTCAGTTCTGTCCGCATTGTACCGTTATATATATGTTCTCGACACACCCAAAATAGCACAGTCGGTTAAGTCATTACATTATATGTGAGAGCCCAACTTTTCCTATTGTTTTAAGACCTTTTCTTTCTTTATTTTTGAGTATATTTTAATGAAAATGACTAAGTGCTTGCAAAGTTGTCTACACGGATATAAATCAACTTAGAAACACTGATTTGTCTCGTGGGTTTGTATTGTCTATTACGGCACTGACATGACATTTATTGATTTTCATCCTTATGAATTTTATATATTAATTATTAAACCATGTTATTTAGAAAATAGTATAGTCTTTAAATGTATTTATAAAATGAACTTTCTTTCATTGTTTTGTTGGCTTTTTATTTCCATCAACAGCTTGGTTTTAACCTTCCCTTAAGTCCATGTTAAATCGTTTTAATATCTTAATACATACTTAAAATCTGCTCTCAAATTCCATTTTTCAATGGACAATCAATTGATAATGAATATATTATTATGAATATGTTTGAAAATGCTTACACTTTCCCACGAAGAAATTTTGACATATTATTCATTATCTTTTTATATTTGATTTGCTGTAAATTGACAGATAAACATGAGCGACAATAATTATTAAGCTGTTGTACCATTTTCTGTTCTTTTTGACTATAATTGCAGATAATGAAAATAACTAAGTGCTTGCAAAGTTGTCTACACGGATATAAATCAACTTAAAAACTTATTTGTCCCTGTCTTTTTTTGACTATTGCAGATAAATACTTGGTTATTTTTCGATGTTTGATGGTTTTATTAATAATGTACTTCGTGTTGATGAATTGCAATTAGGCGTGAGCAAGGTTGCATTTTATTACATTTTATTAATAGAATCAATAAACCTGAAGCAAATTTCTCATAGTTTTTTTTTGCTCCTGTAGGTTTGTCTTTCCAAAGGAGTATATCACTTAATTTGAGAGGTGCATTTGTCTCACCTTTATGCTACAAGTGCTAACAGTTCAACCTAGTTTGAAATATTTTGCTTACATAGAAAAATATCTTTCATACATTAAAAGAAAGAATATTTTACATAAAAACTTTTTATTGAACTGTTTTTTGTTTTTGTTTTGTTTTACAAATGAACGAAATAACTGTCAGAAGGTGAAACCTTACAATTACTAGTAAACGACATAACCTAAAGACAGTTTTAGCCTGGCAAAGATGGAAATTTTGAAATAGCACAGAAAATATTCTTAAACTTTGCACAATGTAAGAGGTCACCATTTTCAGTTGTCTGAAAATGACATAGAAATTAAATAAAAGCCTAACATATTAAGGGTAAGATAAATAAAAAAAGGGATTGGTAGCGCACTATTCGTTTTGGTTGCGTGTTCTTCAAATATTATAGATCTTTTTCTTTGTAAAAAGAAATCCGCACTGCTATTAGTGCTGGTTGTAAAAGTAAGAAAAATTCCGCACTGCAATAGTGTTTTATACATGTATATTGACGTGTTATAGCTATTATGGCGTTTGTGGTTTTATCCAGATATTTCTAGATCATCTCTCGCTTTTACAACGCAATTTAGAGGCCATCAAAATCTAATGGTTGGAACGCATTGCAATTTTGCAAGATATTTGATGTAATTGATATCATTGTAGACATAAATGAATAACACATTCATTCAGTCAGCAAAATAAAACAAATTGGAAAGGGATTTTTCTACGTATCTAAAAATACCTCAGTTTGGATGTTCGTGTCTCTCAGAATTTGTAAAAAAACATTCTCTATGAGAAATTTAGATATTTGACTAACAGGTGCAATGTTGCACTGGATATAAGGTATTTATTACTGCAAAAATCCTTTGTTTCAAATCTAGAAAAGCATTGAATTGAGGGTCTGATTTCTGTTATTTTCATGACCTCAAATTCAGATGATTTGAAAGAAGTAATTCGCTTTAGAAAAGTACTTAAGATTGTATCAGGAGGAAATATTTATATCAACTCATCATCACAAACATCCATCTTTAATGTAATACTTGTTTTTTGCTTATAAAAATTCTTTATAAATGTATACTTAAAGAAGTACAAGTACTAAAAAGTTTGGTGTGTTATCTTTGACCTATCACCTTTTCAGATTTTATTGTTTTGTTTTATAGTTAGTTTTAGCCACAAAACCACAATGATTATCCATAAGTTCGAACAAAATAATAAGAATACAGAGAACGGATAAAACTATCCACAAACATTAAATGATTTTGATTATATATATAATGGTGTTTGACGTTAAAACATATCCTATACATTCAAATTGCATTTGACTGGTTTCGTAACGTTATACATTTATAAACCCATTAGCTATTTTAGGTAATCTATGAAGCCAGACAATCAAGTAAATACTCTTCCCAACAGTATTACAAATATTGACCGATATTCTCCATACCAGGGAAAGATAGCCATAATTCTTGGAGATAACCTTTGTGTAGTACAAACATATAAATGATTCACTGTCTGCATTTTCTAATGCTTAATAAGGAGATAATGCAAATCTTTGCAGGGTATTGTCTATGGTCTAAGTAGAGATTATCTTTATGTAGATCGGCTTTGACTAAGTTTATCAAAAATTGCATCTAGTGGTTTTAGTTACAATGATATTTACGACAAATATATATTTGTACAAAAGAAAATAATGTCACATTGATACATGTTCTTGGTATTTACAAGTGTGTCACAGAAATCAATTTTTGTTTTATTGTACAAACAAAGAGTATTCATATGAATGCATTTAAGAACGTAATATTTCATTCTTCATAGGTTTCACTATTTTATTTCAATTTTGTTCCATCGAAGTATTCATCTCTAACAGATAAAAAAAGTTTCAGTCCCCGGGTACAATCTTTGGAGCCATTATAATAGTAACAAAACCATTTCCTTTCCTCCATAAACAAGCAAATTTCATAACAAAATCTGTCATCACACATTATGCTAAGGGAATAAGGATTCTTTATATGAGACCATATAACAAAAATATAATGTGATCTATCAAATACTTTTGTTTAACACTATACGAGTAGACAATGTATAGCGAGCTATAAACACAGCTTAAACCGGAATTTTAGAATGTAAATCTACCCGGTGACATTCCTCTCCTTGTGTTTTTCACAATATTGAACAATATAACATTGTAGATGCATTCAAATTTGAACATGTAATTCGTCGCGAATTCTATCTCTTGCAGATATATATATCAAAATACTTTAGTATAATCAAATAAGTTCATACTTAATGCAATTTTATTTCTGGTATTAAACATAGAGAATTAAAGGTATTTTAAAAAAGTAAAAAATTATAATACGAAATAATAGAACGCTTTTATAACTTTTGTTAAAAAGCTTTGTATGAATTCTTATATTTCAAACAAACGTAAAAACATGTTTAAACTTTATTAGTCATATATAAATATAAATATATAAATATATTTTAATGTGATATTAAAATATATTTAAGCAAAGAATCATAAGTTTATGATTCTTCCTCTTAAATTACACATACAACTGAAGTTTTGCATACTTTAATCCAAAGTGCTTTAACTTTTGCCAGATGTGATAAACAAATACAGTTCTATTTGCTTATTTTGGCTTATGAATCTTTACGATATAATATATTCCTTTAACTTCTTTGAATTTAAGTAACTTAAACATCAAGTAGGAAAGATTTGATTACACGAATTTTCTTTTTATTATTCCCAATACTGATTGAAAATAAGGGATGACCTTTAAGATAATTATATACATGTGTATTATGCTCAGTGTTGCTTTTAAATATCTTGATAATGGATACATAAAGTGTACAAATTTTGGTCCACACGCAGTCTGTCATCAGATTATATTGTCATAAATCTTTTAACATTTGACATTGAAATCTGAGAAAGAGCGCTTACATAGAAGCCTAAGCTGACATGGTTTAACGAAAAGCGCTAATATTCAAAATGATTTTAAATCTCTTATAATTTGACAAATACTAATCTCTATAGAATAACCTATTCAAACATCGAATTATGTGATCTTTTAACAAACTGAAGACGAAGTACCCATTTCATAGTTTTTAAGGCTATTTCAAAACACAGAAAATTGCATGCACAAAGATACACATGCAGTATTTTCTTTGGTAGTGTGAAGAAAGAAGGTCTCGATTCTAAAAGTGGGTGATAAGTTCGGAATACTAAATTGGTGAAACTATCTTACAGTGTTTATCCAAAAATTATTACATGTTTTGCAGTAGATTACTGAATTATAACGATTAATTATATTCTGATAATTTCACAGTAATGATTACCAAATATAATTTCACAGTAGCCGAACAATATTTGGCGTAAAAATAAAATATTTATCATTAATGAATGTTTTTTTCAGCGGAAATGTAGTCAATCATAATAAAAAATGTACGTGATAACTGTAGTTCGTAAATATTTACGAACGTTGTGCTGAAAAACATCTAAAATCTAAAAATAATCATGGAATTATATTTTGCTTCAACATTGTGACGTCATTATTTGATGACGTCATGAGGATAACAGCATGACGTTACGCGGCAAAAATCAGTAAAATGGTGTTAAAATCGTTAAAAAATCATGAAATAAACAGAAAATTTGTTTGTTTTACATGTAAGATCAATAATATTTCACTCGTGAACCCCAGCTATTATATTTTCACTCGTGGCTACGCCACTCGTGGAAAATATTGCATCTGGTGTTCACTCGGTGAAATATTTTTCGATCTTACACTGAAACAAACAAATATCCTCTATGTATTTCATTTATTAACAGACAACGCTAATACAAGAGGCAGATGAGCACAACTTGCATAAATAATCTTCATGTTGTCAGTAATTATACACGATTAAAACATATATAAAATAATAAATTATTTGCTCACACACGCATACAAAATAAATTGTGCTATTTCTATAAAATTGCCAATTACTGAAAGGTCAAATAGATTTGTTGAGATTCACCAATCATGTTGGCTAGAAGGCAGTTATTTGTTTAAACAGCGAGTTAATGACATTTTCATGCCTTGAATAATGCAGGAATAGCACATGTAATTCACTGTAATTGCTAGACAGTATACACCTTTTATCGGTGTTTTTTTTGCTATAATCTTCATATCCGCGTATATGAACGCTTAGTCTGCTGGATCGAAAAAAATGCACTCTGCACATAAAAGTACAGATCTGACAGATAAGTCATTTGTTTTTAGAAATTGACTATTCCGGATCCGTTTTTAATATGTTTTGCTTAAGATAATTAAACCTAACAAAACATTTATTTATTTTATGAGATGGAATTGCTCTTTTACACTTATTCTCGGCTGATAAACATCATTTGTTCTGTGTTGATATGAAGAATTTAAAATTATAGTTTTGAATAAATGTAAAATTATCTGCTGACAGTTTTAAATATACAATAAGGATCACCACATTCAAATTTAAACATAATGTAAAACATATATGGAGATGAATATGTAGACAGTAGTCGTCAGTCATTTGCTTAATGCTATATTTCAGCATCATGTGCACGGATAACTTACAAAGACAGAAAAGCAGAAATATGTCTGGTTAGATTTGTAATCAAGCGTTTAATGTCGTAATAACATAAGAAATAGATATTGCTCTGCTAAAAATTCATATCAAATATGATTGCAGTGAAATATCACAGTGTCACTCCTGTGGAACGCATTAAGTATTAAAGCTAGAAAATTCAATTTTGTAAATAATATTTTAACTTTTCAGATTCCTGCATTACCTAAAACTTAAGAAGTTAAGTTAGTTACCCACACTTATACAGAATTTTGACCAAAAAAAATCTTAAACGGTGGCTAGATACAATCTAATTTCAATTATGTCTCATCAAAACCAAGTCTTTTTCAAATCATTATTTTTGTTGTCATTGCCCTAGAGTAATATTTACTTTTTAGATTTCCTTTCCATAATTGGGTTATATTATTCATTTTAATTTTACTGTATTAGTCATATTTATGTTATGAATACTAATGTTTATAAAAACCATTGAAGCAAAATATACACACATAAAATATCTGAATCAAAGAGTTCTGAATTAACAAGGGTTTGATACAAATCTTATTCAATCTTACTAGAACGGTATAAAAAACCCAGACAAGTTGTCGGTCTCCAAAGGAGTATTTTGTTCATTTACAGACAGATAAGCACAACTTACAGAAATAACCTTTATGTAGTCACAGATTTATATAGAATTAGCAACATGCATAAAATAGAAAATTAATCATTCACGTACGCATTGAAGACGAATATTAACTGCATCATTTATTATGTCGACTAGAAGTCAGTTAATTGTTCAAGGCATAGCAATTTAGTTTTAATTTAATGCCTTGTAATCATATAGGAACAGCAACTGGAATTTATCATAGAATTGCTAGACTGTATACACTGGGTATAACGACAGAAGTTGAGATGATCTTCTTTCTATGATTTTAATGAACCAAGGAATTTTATCTCGTAACCTGCTGGAAAGTGATTTACCATAAGCATAGAGCCAGACAACCCTACACATCCATGAATTCTGACTAAGCTCGTTCCTCTTGAAAACCCAATTTAAAAAGTCGTTTATTTAAAAAAATAATAATTAAGATTTGCTTTATGATATTTTTAAATGAAGTCATGCAAATTTAGCACTTTTCCAAAGAAGAACATGATTTTAAGCAATAACGCTATAATATCATCATTTTATCAATCAAAGATAGTAGTAATACTCTTCAAGAATGAAATATGATAAGATAATCGTAAGTACATTTTCATGCATCGTTCAATTATATTACAATAAATCTGAAAAAAAAAGAATTACACGGAATGGCACTAACATATCACATTGAAGTTTCTATGATAACCGCTGAATGGACAGAATTGTGGATGTTTCTAAATTCAAAATATAAAACCATTTAACTGTTGAATTCTGCTTAAGCCGGTGTTTGGGGTGTGTACAGTACGGTAACTTGCACTTTCCAGTTCTGTACATGAACAGGCTCAATCAAACCAAGAATGCAATATTTTCTTGTCAATTTTTTTTTCGTTCTGAAGTGATTCCGTTTTTTCTCTATTTAATAGTTCATGCGTTTGATAAATGACTCAACTATGAAGGACGGTCAGCACATATCCGGACTTTTCATGCTCCTCTCTTTCCACGTGCAGCTATATACATACATTATATATCGGTGAAAACTACATTCATTCGCCAATAACGTGTAGTTTATTTTCAATGATAGTTGTGTATACACAGTATTTTGCCCTCTGATGTACGATAGGTGACTAGTCTATCATGGACTCTTTGTTAGAGAAACAACGCTCTGTAATAAATTTTCTGGTTGCAGAAGGTGAAAAGCCCTGCCAGAGGCTTAAAAAAGATTTTTTGTAATAAATGTGTATCACGTTCAACCTTCTACAACTGGATTTCTCAGTTTCATGAAGGCAGAATAAGTGATTGTGACAGGCCTAGTACTGGGCGGCCAGCTGAGGCGTTGACCCCAACAATGATAGCAAATGTTAAAGCTTTTGTCAACAAAAATCGTCCAGTAACTTTGGAGGAGGTAGCCAACAAATTTAGCATCGGTAAGGCATCGTCACACAAGATTTTTTTTAATCGTGAAGGAGATTAGTTTTTGAACCGCATTATCACTGGAGATGAGATGTGGGTTCATTATTCCGAACCTGAGACAAAAGCTTAATCAACGCAGTGGAAACGAGCTGGTTCCCCACATCCTAAAATGTTTAAGCTGTCTCTTTCGGCTGGCAAAGTCATGCTTGATGCCTTTTGGGATTCACGAGGAATGATACTTACTTATTTTATGCCAAAAGGTCAAACTGTCACCGCCAAGTACTATTCTGAAGTAATTCTGAAAAATCTCAGAGAAAAGCTGAAGCAAATGCGCTAGGAGTTATAAATTTGGGACAGTCTTGTTTCTATGAAGACAAAGATTAATCATTAAAAAATATTGTTTTAATGTATTTCACTTTTAATTCCGTAAAGAATTCAACTCCCTTTGGTATCAATTTTTTAATGTTAAACTTATTGTTTGTAATTTCGTATCAATAATTTATCAATATTCTTCTTCTTCTTCTTCCAATATACTGGCCACCTTCAACTAACTGAAGTTTACTGCCAGGTTAATGCGCAAGACGGAAAGAAAGAGTAACTAGAAATGTGTCCATAGGACACGGGTGCGCCCACCGCGCCACTGTTCTGTCAATCTTTTTACTAAGTCAAGGGAAATAACTCTACAAATACTGGATAAATTCACAAGCGAAACCCCAGGTGCAAATCTAAATATGCTGAGCAACCTACCAATAAGGTTTAATGCACAGTTGCATTTTATTAAATTGTACCATTTAGCATTTTGTTGACTTTCTTTTTTCAGACATCTTTGTTTTGTCACGTATACAGTGTTTTACTGATTCTTTCTAAATTAATATAGTTTAACATGATTTTTTTCGTAATTTAATATGAAATGGTCAGTTCAATTTCATTGAGTGTTTGTTATTTCCAGATTAGCTGGCTGCTTATTGAAATGTTAACATTAAGTAACATAAATAAGCCACCATCATTTTAGGTAGACGTACTTTAAAATAATTCAATTCAGCCATTTTATATCTATTCATTAATGAAAGATGGTTATGGCATGAAACAGGCCCATGAATCAAGCTCATATAACATGGTAGTAATCATTAAGAAAACACAAAAATAAAAAGACTTTGATCATGTCGTCAATGGCTGAAATATAATCAGGCTGTTTCATAGATGAATTTAATATTTCTTTTTTGAATACAGATATAAAATAAACACATGTTTTAGATAGCATAGCAACATGAATGTGAATAAACAAAAATTTCAAATTAAACTGTTGTACAATGGCTCTATTTCAAACAAGTGAAAAAAAAAACACCCCAAAAACAAACAACTTAAATCGTTACCTAATTAGCACATTGTTGCGGCTTATCACTTTTTATCAGTATTTTATTTGTATAGTGCGAAATAGCTCGATGGAAAACAATACAGACGCATTTCATTGTAAGCAGTCAGCTAATTACAAATCTGATACTCAGGAAAGAAAATCCATTACTTCAGACACACATCCTGTTTTCGGGTTTACAGAAGTGAATGTGCTTTTTTTTGTAATTAGCAAAATTGTTTTCAGCCGCAGACATCACATAAGGAGGCCACTATTTATTTCCGATATATTTGACATGTGACAGAAAGATTTATAGAAAAAGGTTGCATCTGTTGAAAGCGTCAATTATCAACATAACCACATGCCTTAAATAAGACTTTGATGCTATATACGAGGGCTGTTCAAAAAGTTCGTGGACTGCGGCTCTACTGTTCACATCTTTTAATTTGCGTATATGATTTTACAAGAAACATATATGAAAATATGTCCTTAATAAACAGTGAAAAAATCAATACAATATGTTTACAAATAAAAATTCTGTGACAGTTACAAATCACAACGGGTGCACAATCCGGCGCACGCTGATGATGAAACAAAATGACGTTCGTGACGTCGCAATATAAATGAAACATTTTACCAGCGTCATTGTTTTGAAAGTACTCTTTTTAGTGTTCAATATCTGCGGATCATATACCAAAACCATTTTTCTGTTTGCGATGATGACCCGAGATATAAAGTGGTCATCTATTCGCTCCATTCTCCGTATAAAGGTCCGAGTTCCGCATACTTTCGCTCTTTATCGGGATTTTTGAGTAATTTAGACACTAAACGGACAGTGTTATGAAGTTAATTCAATTGTTGATTGATAGTATCAATTTGAAACCGCCCTCGTCCGATCTTTAAACACTGTGATTATCGATGATAAAGAAAATATTTTATCAACTGACACTTATTCTTAGCTGTAAATCTACTGAACACCGGCTAGCATTAATTATCAAACGGACCAGGGTAAATACAGGAAATACAAATAATAACTACAAGTATTTATTGTAAATACGCAAATATCCTGATGAATGAAATAAAATATTATTTTAATTAAATTAAATTGTTTTGTCAGAATTGAATGCATAGACCCGATGCAGAAATTAAACATGTCGGACATCTTGCAAAACTGTCATAATGCCTGAATTTCTGTAGATCTTTTGCAATTGACGTTACAAACGTCCCAACAATTTGCCGCTAAAATTATTCGTCGCCCTTTCTGTCTGTGAGCATGTATTTGCCGTATTTGAATCGCTTGCGCGACCTGAAACCAAGAGACTTGCTCGACAACTCATTGTTTTTCGTTAATTTAATCACCTTATAAAAATATAAAGGAGTATACCACATTTATTGGTAAAAATTTCCGAAAGAGCGAATTTCTAGTTTTTAAACGGGGTTTATACTTCCCAACTTACCCGTCTGTCTACTGCTGCTCAAAACTTGTTTGTTAAGCTATTCGACGTCCAAACGACGCCAAAAGTCAGATTTATGTCATTTAAATATTAATAGATGATTACTTGTATTTAACTTCATAAAACAATCATTTAATTTGTTTCATCATTTGTTTATATTTAAACATTATATGAAAATTTCGGCGTGCGCCGATGTTGCGTTGCCATGGTTATTAAAGTGCACATAACTCGTAAAGGAAATAAAAGTTAACAATAAAAGTAAATTTTACTTTTGAAAATAAAGACACTCTTTCGATTCATATTCACTAAGGGTGTTTTTATGAACCAAGTAAAAAATGACAGCAAAAATCCACGAACTTTTTGAACATACCTCGTATGCAAGAGGAGATTTTAATGGTGTGTCATATTAAATAAACCCATGTTATAATACACAGTTGAAGTAGATATATATTGGATATGGAGAATTGGTGCAGAACTATGCATTGCATAATCTGTACTGTCATAGCCCATTCCTAAAAATATTTGGAAGAGAAAATAACAACAGAAATTGGCGTTGACACTAAAATGTGGATGTTTAAAATTATGATGTTTGGAAAAGTTTTGCATATATTTATATCAGTAAAGAGGTTGAAAATAACATAAAAAACTTAATATGCATTTTCTTACATATGCTGGTATTTACTCGGATTTTGCAATTGTAACTTTACTGTAAATCGGGCTTTTTGAGATATTGTTAATCCTTGTAATGTACAAATTATATCTGTTCATGTATAGCATTTGATGCTATAAGGTATCAATTAACAAAGCTGTTTTAAAATAACATATTTGCAAGATAAAATGTGTGACTATTTTCTTGTGCTTATTTCTTTTTTAGCGAAGTCCAGTACTAAGATAAACAGTCTTATCTATGGCTTGCATTATTGAATTGGTAAAAGCGTTCCGACACGCAGTCTATCATCAGATATGGAGGTTATTGTTCACTTACGATGGAGCTGCTTTTGTCATTTTGATTTTGAAAAAGGTAGAATGAAGAAAATACCATTTAAACATCTTTTTATACTTAATTGCACAGACATCAGTCAGAGGACATACTTGAATCCTAAAAGCATGAAAAATATTATTCTGTTATTGAAATATAGTGTGCATATCGATACTGAAATGAAATATATTGAAAACATAAATGATGATGTTAAATAACTACTAATTCTTATACTTATATAGTCTGTGTTATTAAAAAAACATTTCCTTTCATCAATTATATTTTGTATTTTCTTGTTCATTAAAAAAATAATTTTCAGTTCTGTCTCTTCTAGGTTTTAACATTTTCTTATGTCCATGTTCAAAATCAAAATTTTATTGAATATTTAATTTTGGGATCTGCTCTTTTATTATTCCTGTTTAAATTGCTAATTCTTTGTATCCAAATATATTATAAAATTGCCTACGCGTATTTACGTCCGCAAAGAAATTGTAAGAACACATCTTTTTACGAAATAGTGTATACAAGATAGGAAATGCTTATTTTTTTCCTTCATATATTTACAGTGAGCAGCAAGCTTTATCTGTTTTTCTTTGCGACAATTACATATGATATAATTGATAACTCGCAATTTGAAAGATGTTTAAGATGTTTAATTGATATTTTATTTTTGTGGATAATTTGGAAGAGAGCGTGAGAAAGATCACATATTTCATTACATTGCATTAACTCTGCAATTTTCACATATATTTAGGTTTTCATTGCTCCTGAGAGGTTTGTCTTTCTTACTAAATGTGACAAACATATTTCCTCTTACTTTTTTGCTTTCAGTATCAAGAATACAGACTCCTTTGAAATTATTTTCCTTGAACGGAAAAAATAAGATTGTTTTCATGCAAATAAAAAAAAAGATTATTATGCAAAACCTTTTATTCAACTTTTATTTTTTTATTTGTTGGAAGATGAATCTTTGCAGTAACTAGCAACAGCAAACCAGTAAAGATATGGAAAATGTCAAGGGATATTTTTTTAATTATTCATTTAGTATAACACAAGATTACCTTGCTGAGGTTCTGTTTTGTTGTTTTTGTCTATGGTCAGGACAAAGTGTGCAATTAAGTTTTTTAGCAAGACCAAAAATGATATAGTCCGTTTAATGACTATAAGAAATGAGGGGACCGCGTGAGTCACGTTTCTGGACAAGGGCAAAACCTTTGTATTGGCAAATAGTCGAAGACATCGGAAGCACCAAAGTTTTCAGCATTTCTTGATGCTTAACATGTATTTACATGTCAACTAATTGTCACACAAAAAGCAATTTTTGTCAGTAGAAATGCACATATGTCATAATGGTTTTATTTTCAGACAACAACTTGAATTACGTTTCCAAAGGGTGATCAACAAATACTCTGATGATTTTAAAATAACTGTAATTTTTAATGTTGTTTCCATTAAATGTATGTGTTACTTTCAATGTTTCATCTTTCAACGTAAAATAAATCCATTCATTATCTTCATATCGTGGTTTCCGCGACCATCATCGCTTTAAAAATGTTATTGCCTACCGTTAACTAAGTTGTTTCCCTTGACGCATAAAGTTTAATTGCAACATTGCATTTATAGTACTAATTCATGAATGCTTATTCTATTAATAGTCTTAAACGTTGAAAATTATCTCTACCCGAAATTTTGAGCATCATTTGGTCGCTGCAATAAATACATACATGTACTATTATATATTATACAACATATTTTGGAATCTTTTTGTAACACAGTAAAAATAAAATCTCTTTTCTCACCGTTTTTGCATATTTAGAAGTTCATTTTCCTGTAACAATGTTCGAACTTGGTAAGTCTGCAACTTAGCTACGTCTTGTAAGTGCAAAATAAATCATTTGTTCTTGGATTGTTTTTACGTCATTTTTATTGACATGTGATTAATGAAATAAAAAAATACATCCTCTGTCAGATGTATAGAGATTTGTAAATAAGTGCCTTGTTGCATATGGGAAATTGTTTACTACAATTTTCAGTTTCTTAAAGTGACATCATGCTAATATTTTCATAGTGATGTTGAGCTAAATTTACTTTATACTTTAAAGGATTGACTGTCAAAATGGTGTTTGACCAACAGTTGATATTGGAAAATGTTAAGGATAAATTATAAATTTGCCTAAATTTAAAAAGACTGCCCCACTCTTTTTATAAACTAAGCATTATAGGTAAATTCTAATGGATCTTTACAGAAATTTCATTTGGATCTTTTAGTTATTTATTGTTAATGCGAACTTAATTATTAGATTGAAAGGATTTATGGCAAAATGAAAACTTTTTTGATCTTCACCCATTTACTCTCTATATACCCTTAGATGGACATAATGTCACTTTAACATCAGACTATTCGAAGAAACAAAAACACTCAAGATTGTAAAAGAAAACATATTACGTTAGACATATGTCGGTGTCATGTTATCGTTGCAATGAAGTTTAATATTATAAAGTTGCTACGTCCTTGAAATTGATACCATTTTTGCAAAACAAATTTGCAGACCTCTTATGCCCATTACTGTCGTGAACAAGCTGTTTATACGCAAATGATTTTCACTAAACATCATGAAATGACATTAACAAAAAGGGAAATGGCGCTTAAAGGCGTGTTCGGGAGTTTTCATATAGGCATATAGGCAAAATTTAAATTGTTCAAAAGAATTTCTTTAAGCTTGGCATATTGTTAGAAATGATAATAGAATCATTTTAAGCGAAAAAAAAATTGGGGTCACCGATCTCGTTTTTGAGTTATCTGCCCTTGAATTGGACATTTTTGTTCAATTCAAGGGCAGATAATTTACAGTGAAGGGAAACAACACATTTTTTTCTTATTTTCATGAAGCTTACCTTCATTTTAGTTGATATGAAATATTTCAAGAACAAATTTAGAGTGTGTAGTTTTTATTCCGACTTTTTCTTTTAACGTGTGCATTTTTTCTTGAAAAATGGCCTATTTTTCAGCATTTAAAGTACCTTTATTTTCATTGAAAAATAAATTAACAGAAACGATGTAAGGAATGGCATGTTATTATGTATTGTACTCAACAATATAAAGGAAAACATAATACAGAGGTAAGAAAAAAATAATTCATTAAAGTATGTATAAGTTATCTGCCCTTGAAATGGCCTCAAATAAGTAGAAAAGTCTGATTCAGTGGCAGATATCTCAAAAACGAGAACGGTGACCCCAGTTTTTTTTTCGCTTAAAATGTTTCTGTTAACATGCCAAGTTTAAGGAAATTCTATAGAACAGTTTAGCGCTATGAACCATTGATCAATTTTATCACGATGCTATGATGAACATAAATACTGTTTCAAGTTTTTTTATAATATAGAAATATGTAGAAAATAAATACTATACCAAGATAGCAAATCACTAAATTAATATGACTGCTTATAATTATTTTATAGCCTTGTCTACAAACTTTTTGGACAGCCCTCGTTCATATAATAATGAAATAAAGCGAATAATCACAAATCTTATGTTTCGTCCCGCATAAATTACACAGTAGGCAGAGGTTTTGCAAAGTTTATTCTGCAAGTGCTTAAATTTCCGTCAGATGTGATAATAATAAATTAATTATTTGCTAATTTTGACTAATGAATGTTTAAAATACGTTCCTTTTAACGTCTTTGGCTTTAAAGACATTTTCTATAGTTTTATAAAAAATTAATCCTTTCATAGAATTTTCTAAATTTTTTGTATGATGAGTAAAATTTAATGACGAATTTAAAAATAAAAAATAAAATTATGTTGACGTGTTGGATTTCTTATAAAATGGCAGTTTCCACGGTAACCGTATATCTAAAAACTGTCAAAATAGCCTAACTGTGTTATAACGAATAGAAAATGTATAAGATAGCTTAAAACACACAACGAGCATTGTTTTATGCAAAGATAACCTTATCTAATGATTCTGTATAAAACAAATGATAATCTGAACATATTTCTTAAAAAAAATGAGTTTTCCATGTTCCTCAACCGAACAAAAAATGAGAAAAATAAGCATGAATTCTGAGAATAATTAGAGATATTGAAAAAAGTGTTTCATAGGATTTTCTATTTTTTTTGTATGTTGTGTAAAATTATATGACAAATTCAAAAAGAAAAAGAAAAATTCATGTTTGCGTGTTGGATTTTTTGAAAAAATGGCAGTTTCCGTGGTAACCGTATATCTCAAGTTGTCAAAATAGCCAAACTGTGTTATAATAATGTATAAATAGCTTATTACACTCACAATAAACATAATTTTATATAAAGCTTGCTTAGTCTTAGGGTTCTGTATAAAACAAACGATAATTGGAACATATTTCTTTAAAAAATGAGTTTTTTATGCTTTGTAATAAACAAAAAATGAGAAAAATAAACATGAATTCTGTAAAAAATTAAAGCTATCAAGAAATTTCTTTCATAGAATTTTCTACATTATTGATATATCAAGTTACATTTGATGGTGGATTCAAAAATAGAAATAAAATATATATGTTGACGTGTTAGTTTTTTTGTAAACAGAAAATTTCTATGGTTACCGCATATGCCAACTGTCAAAAAAACCACGCTTTCTTAAGAAATTTCAGTGTTATACTAAATATATTGTCAAACATACAACAAAAAAATGTTGTAATAAAAATTTCTTTTTCTTTTGATGTTATATTAAGTAAATGATACTGAATATCTTTCTAAAACATATCTAGGGCCATATTATTTTTTTTTCACTTGACTAACATACCCGAACAGTAAGTAAGTATTCAGAAATTTACAAAGAAAATAATGAAATATTAATTTTGTTGTTTTATTCAACACTTTTAAAATATATCATTTTAAACTTCTTTGCCCAGTTGTCTGCCAGTGATCAAGTCGCGACGCACTTTCGTCACTATACCACAAGTGGGTGGGGTAACGCGCGCAAAATTATCATCAATGCTGTCGTACTAATGCTTGGAGAAATCCTTTATGTGATGTTGACTAAACGACCTCTTATTCTTTTGAATCTATCTCCTTTTGAACATTTAGAAATATCTATTCTGTATCATTTACTCATTATTTGCTTATAGACGAAATTTAAACACTTATCCGAATACTATTCAACTTGACCTTCATTTGAAGAGTTATTATCCGTGATTATCTTCTTGGAAGCGCATAACGATGCGCACAGAAAACTACCGTAAAAGTCTTTAATTTGCATGTACCATCAAGTTGAAGTAGTATATACTTTTCGATCAAGACTGAAATTGGTAACGTAAATCGGCTTTTATGAATATAAATCAATCATGATCAGAATTGCGTCAGAAACATCTTGATGGCGTATACAAGGCCCCTTCCTTAATATCATATTTGCTTTAAATCTTACCCATTAAAAACACGTTCGTGAGGTTTCGATATTTGCTAGTAGACTCTTTTGTTTGAAAAAGATACACTATGAAACAGACGTTTTCTGTAGGAAAATAGATAAACTGCTAATTACAAATAAAGACCACATGAAGGAAATTGTCTTTATAAGATATATTTTAATATAACATGATTGTTCTAGTATCAGTAATTGACAAAAGTTTCTCACACGCAGTCTGTCATCAGATTAGGAGGTCATAGATCTTTTAACATTTGGCATTGAGATTTTTCTAGAGTGCTTGCGTGTAGCCTTAGCTGACATGGTTTAACGAGAAACGCTCAGATTCCAATGATAGTGCATATCTTATGATTGAACAAATACAGACATGCATTTGTTGATATTCTTATTAAAACAGGACGAAAATAAATATTTTCAATTTAATTTTTCAAAGAAACCAATGCCTAGTTTGAATCCTATTACTTCTATAGAATAACTTACTCCAACTCGAACGTCATTTATTGTAAATAATTTGGTCTATGTTACAAATTTAGAAGAAAGAAGACGGTATACCCATTGACATCTCTTTTCCCAATTTAAATCTGTTTCAGGCAACTGTAAAATACTGTATAAATTAATTGGAAGGCGTTGATAAAGATAAAATGCAATTAGTTTTCACTCTGGCTTAGTGCAGAAAGATTTATTTTAAATTTGATGATCGAATTACTAATTTTGTGGAACTGCTTAAGTGGTGGTAATGTAAAATACAACATGAATTACTACTTCTTGGTAAAATTCGAGTGGTTTTAAATGTAACTAAAACTAAATAGTTTGTAATCAATGAATTCTTAAAGAATGAGACAAATATTTAAAAATTGAAAGTAATAAAAGTTTTCCAACATGCCAAAATAAACAATTAAATTTGCTAAATTGATATCTCCTTTTAAATTATCTTTCAAAATATAACAAGCCAAGACAGAAGTGATCACTGACACATTAAAAATAATTAATTTTTAAACCCTCATGAAAAGCATGATTTTATGTTGAAATTTGTAAAGGAAATTTAGTGAAATATGATGCATTCTTCATTAAAAATATGTTCTTCTTGACTTTACTCTTAGCCTGTTGGCGGTTTCTGAATGTTCCTATCCGACAAGTGCTTACCAATGTTATCCGGCACATCCGTGTCATCTCACCTTGATCTGCACTGTTCGATATTCACTCAGTATGTATTTCTATTTTTTTTCTTAAATATGATCAAGCGTTTTGTTCAGATCGAGAGACGGAAAAATCCATTGAAGATGATAAGCGTGTGGGGATTTTAAAGAAAAAATTGCGTGTTGGTTTGATAGCAAGTACATATTTCATAGCAATATTACTCCCTGATTCTTAATAGGATGCGTTATACAAATGACACTATTTTTCTTTGCTTTCAAGCAATACTGTTAAAGTACAAGATCCCCATAGAAAAAAAATCATTACTTTGTTTGTCAAACCTATACGTTTATGTTTTCTGTTTCGTCAACAAAGAACAAAATATGTGAAACATTTGTTTTGTTTACCACGCAAGTTTTATAAATATTTGAAATTTTTTTTTTATCGGTTTAAACATCACTCCACGTTTAAAATAGAAGGCAGAATACAAGTATAAGTCAGAAACGATTAAAGAATTCAGAATTTAGCCCATAATGTAATTTATTAACTATATAATGTAATTATTAAGCGACATATAACTAGGCCGACACCGTAACGCGTTTTGTGGTTCGCAAATCTTTTTTCTTCGGCATAATCTTTTAGTAGTTTACAATTAATATGACATTTTTGTGCTTTGTTAAGAAAGAAGTGAACCCGGAATTTACTTTCTCAATATGCATCGCAGTATAACCTCTTCATTGCCAAGTAAATGTTCTAGTCTGATAGTTTGAGAAACCAGAGCGTTTCTCATAATCCTACATAATTTAAGCATTTCTACAATTAAAAAAAAACAACAAAACAATAATCCTGGTCTGTAGAAGCTGACGTCTCCATTTTATAAGAAAGCTTTTTAGGGTATGGAAACCTTACAAAATATGTATTGTTCCCTTGAATTGGAATTGATCTTTGATATATATCAGGGTAGAACATAACATATTTTCTAAATAAAGAAAACTTACCTTTTTTCATTCTTGACATGGGAAAATTAACATAAATATTATTTTTAATAAATGTTTGATATTTACAGTTTTAAATAAAAAAATAAGGAAGCCAAAAACGCACATTAAAGTTTCAAATGTCAAACATATTTCGAGACAGTAATAAAACATTTCTAAGCGCTATCAGTACCTATTTGCTTAACTTCAAAGGATTTCAGTTTTTGTTGCAAATAACTTACGAAGCCAGACAAGTAGCTGTATGCCTGGTTAGTTTAAATTTGACAAACCAGCTTTATATGTTATTTTGGTAAAACATAAAGAAATATAATTTCGATTTTTGCAAAAGCATCAGTGTCACTCCTGTGAAATCAAAGAAAAATAAGAAACCAAGTAGATTCAATTCTAATTTTCAGGATTTCGTGTATGGTTTAGACTAGAAGTCGGTTATTTATTCAAAACATAGTAATTTAGTGTTAAGTTAATGCCTTGCAAGTATACTGGAATAGCAACTGAAAATTAACAGTGAATTATTTGACATTGTACACTTGTTATCACGACAGAAGTTGAGAGGATTTTGCATTATACACACGTATCGAACTCTTCACCTGCTGGAACCAGTCTCGATTTGCCTCGGCCACAAGATGAGATCACAACCATGAAAATTTAACACTTCAAACGATGATTTCCAGCAAAAACGCCATGTAACACTTTAAACATAATGATAGGCGTTTTGCCTCCGCATTCACAAACGTTACTTTGTTGACAATTAATCTGAAAGAAATCAATGCATGACATGAATAGTTCATGAGTCTGATAATTGGATTTGACATTTCTAGTGGTCTAGTGATATTCTGTAAGACGTCTGTTTTCTCGAGTATTATCCGTCCATTCAAGGCTGACTAAATTGAAAATAAAGATTTGTATAAATATTGATATATATTTCAAAAAAGCGTACATAAATGTTTTAAAGTATGACTTTTATAAAATCTGAAAATAATGTGCGTGTTAGTACGTGTTTGATATGTTTTTGTAATTGGCAAAATATTCTCAGATAAACTGATGATATAAACCAGAATCTGCTTTTCATAACATTCAATTTAACTCTCAGTGTAATTGGGTTGCCAGTCTGATGTAATGAAAAGCACGT
Organism: Ruditapes philippinarum; assembly: GCF_026571515.1. Taxonomy (NCBI): domain Eukaryota; kingdom Metazoa; phylum Mollusca; class Bivalvia; order Venerida; family Veneridae; genus Ruditapes; species Ruditapes philippinarum. The sequence goes on from NW_026864177.1 coordinate 68,652, forward strand.
ACTAAATGTCATTAGAAACGTGACAAAACAGGTGTCAGCATATCAGTTACTGTAGTTGAATGCCTTGGTAAAAAATTAAGTTCATGATTTTTGTACATAATTTCCTATAAAATAAGGACAGGAGAAATCTATGACTTTTGTCTAGATTGTTCTTGATGTAGATAATTGTTATCCATTTATATATATTTTCAAGAAACTATTACATTACTTTAATGATAAAAATGTATTTAACTCAAAGCTTTATATCACATCGTTCTAAACATTGTTAAACTTATAATATTATGCTATGATTTCGATGTAGGAGCTCGCAGTTTTACTTTAAAAGATAATGTTAATAACGCTATTCCATTTGGGACGGCAGAATCTCAATTCTTTTGTAACCATTGATAATTTTTTCTAAACACGTTAAAAAAATAATCTGTTAATTATCTAACGAATTTTACTTTTTTTATTATTTAACGAGTTATACTTCCTTTTGTATCAGCCTTATTAACTATAATAATACAATTGCATAAATTCTAAACAAAATTCAGTCTTAAAACAAACTTAATGTATGTAATTCCGTATCAATGATAGAAATTTGAATGCTCAAAGAAATATTGCTAGTGTAAGCACTGTCAACTTGTGTAACAATGAACAACAAATAAATAGTTGAACTAAATTGTAATAAACATACAAATCTAACTCATGTAGTATATTGACCTTGTGATGACCTTACTATTGCAAATATTTGCATTTTGATTACTTTTTGTCCAATTAATTAATGTTATCACCTGCTACGGCAAAGAAAATAGAGCCAGGGGTTGCAGCTGACCGGACATTGATTTGTTTATACATTTCAAGAAATATAGCCTTTCTTAGAGATGGCTTAAATCGACCATGGCGGTTTTCTAAATTTTTGACAAGTATTAAAACATTACGTTCCAAAATATTTTCATTACATTTTTATTCGTTACAATCAATTGTCCTGTAATTAATATTTCTCTTTATACTTGATAACTGAATGAAAACGTACATGTTTTACACGCTCGAAAGTGTGTCTCAGTTTGATCTTTTAAGGAAAATTCCTTTTACAAAATAACTGACCTTTTACTTGAATTTGAAGAGGCAAATTGTTGCAATGTTAGCCGTAACAAATAAAGCAATGCAACGCTGATTGTATGTTTGTAAGCATAACTAAAGATCTTATCCATTTCATATCATATATAAATTAAATTGTTGGGATATTACCATTTTAATTTTATGATTTTGAACGAACGGAACGAAAATAGAAAAGTACATGAGATCACTAAAATGAGGTAGTTATGCTTTGTTGCAGTACGTTATGAAAAATAAAATTCGACAGGGAAATAAAGATATCTTGAGAAAACACGAAACGTCACAAAGACAGAAGTTCTCTATATGGTGTCACAGTGTCTAGAAGTTTGACCGAGGAAATCACGTGCACAAGTAGGATAAACATTCTGCAAGTGATAAGAAAACAACATTCATGACATCATTTCTTCTTCTTGGCATTTAATAAAATTGTTGCCCAGCATTAGTGCCACGACATTTTACATTTTAAGCTTGCAGGTATTTCTAAAAATCAAACAAATGAAACAGAAACAAAGAAACAGACAAGTATTTTTCAATAAAAACAGTATCAATTTGTAACATTCAAAATCTTCTGATATCTTATTAAATGTCACTATTTAAGCTATTGAGGGATGTTTAATAATATGTTTCTTCCAAGTTGTTTGACAACAGTACTTTCTTTACATTCCAGGTTATTTGGGATAAAAAGAATATTTAAATACAAAAGTGCGTTGCTTGCTAAATCTAAATTGATTTACTTCTATTATTATCGTTTTTGTATTTCGGAATACACTGACATATGATCCGTAAAAAATGATATTCCTATTATTTAACACACAGTACTATCAAATTTACATTTTCTAAAAGAAAGTGAATATATGCAACCCATCTATCAATTGTTCAGATTTCAAATGAATTGAAATACATTTTAACCGAAACAGATTGAGACTTTACTTTGCCTATTCACATATATGGTATGTAAAATATACTAAGAAATAAATGTTTAATTTAAAAAAAATAAAAAGATCAATACAATTTTCATTAACAAAATCTAAGTAAGATCAACGCCTTTATTAGACAACCAGGAAATAACCTTTTCAGACACATTTCTGATAGACATTACGCGCTTTGCATCATGGGGTATTTCAGAGATTTGTCTAATGCTGTTAGTTCATAGAAGCTTATTGAAGATACAAAGATAGTTTACCAGATCGGTAATTAGTCCTAATAGCTTTGGCTTCGAATTACTACTGTCTAGCTAACTTCACAGATGAAATTTAAAGCCAAATAATGTATTCAGTTGACAATGTTTCGTAGTGATTTGTTAAAATTCTCATTATCATAATATTATGCTTTAAGCGCGTCAGTAATTAAAACATTCTTAGAATAATTTTTCTCAATGATGTATGTATCTGATGTCATGTTTCTAATCAACCCTTTCGCTGCCAAGGGGTTATTTATTTATTGATCACCTACTTGCCAGAAGGTTTTCTAAGAAATTTCTATTTTATTAATTAATATAATTGTTAATATTTGTTATTAGTATTATAATTATTATATATGTTTCCAAATCTGCTATTATATAGAAATTATCTAATATGAACATATGTAAAATGAATATTTGACGAACACAACTATTATATAATAATGTCATTTTTGTTTTTAATTAGAATCTGCAAAAATGTGAAGTTACACTCATAAAGTGTAAATTTGATGTTCTCTTTTCTGTTTCTGACTAGCTATATAATCATTTCATAAATATCAGACATCAAAACTGTAAGTGCACATTTCCTAGTGTTAATGTATATTATATGATTCAGAATACAGTTCTATGGCCAGTAAAGTCAATGTTGACTTGAAGCATGATGATACATTTATTGGAATATAAATGTATACCCTGCCTGACGCGACACGTAAAATATGTAATTTAAGAAACAACGTTTTTATACTTTTTTCCTTGATGTTTTCTTGTTGACCTCTTTTATTAAGAGGGTGTAATAGAAATCTTTCTCAAAAATTGATTGCACTGATTCGATCAGTTAAGACAAATAAAAGAAGCAGTGACCTGGCGATAAAATGTAGTTTCTTTTCAAATACAGAAAATTGCTAAAAAGAGATAACAAAAAGAAAATAATTTAGATGATGAATTTTCTAACCATCCCCTTAACTAAGATTTGCTTTGGAAGGGTCTAGCGTTAACTGATACAAATCAAATATGTTTATTCAAAACAGATGCCATTATTTCTCCAGCAGCAGCTTATGTTAATTTTTGTTATTTCAAATCATTTAACGGTATTTAAATCTTTGAATGCATTTTTAAAAACAACCCTGTAATATGCAGAGATACTTCATTCTTCCAACTATATAACTAAGTCTTATATGTTATTTATTTAATATAAAACCAATAAAATGTTTTAAACTTTATTATCAAGATGTTTATTCAAACATTACATAAACGTTTTGATTATACTACTATAGTTTTTCATTTGTAAACACCATTATTATTACGACCTTTAATTACTAAAAGAAAAGCAATGAAGTAAGCATTTAGTTTAGCAAACATAACTTTTTTTTGGATAACATCTTATATGTGTCGATTATCAAATGCAGTTTCTAATTATTTCTCTAAAAGGTTAAGCTGCTAGTATACGCATTATCTTTATCTATTTAAAGACCGAAATAGTATGGTTCGTTAAGTTGACATAAGAGGAATTGATTTTGTATTAAAGTTACACAAAATTCAATTTAATCTCTGAAACATTTCATTAGTACAATTGCTTACCAGACAAGAAAACAACATAACAATTAGCCCTCAAATTTACCGTTTGTAACGGCAGAAACAGAATCCATTTGCAGCATCGTTATTGTTGATCTTTTATGATTCAGTTCATCCCTTGAACTAAATACACTTCATTTCAACGTACTTAATTGCTTTTCAAACATATCAAACTTGATACAGAATAACACAAATGTAAATCTAATCATACTTTAAAATGAACAAACTATTTTATATTTGGAAAAAAAATGTTAAAATTGTATAATGTATCACATTTCTTAATATATAGAAAATTGACCCGAAAAGACTTCATTAAATAAATACAGACTGAGATAATCAATAATGCAATTTGTTTTTTTTTTATTTCATTTCACAAAACATAGCTTTTATTTCAAAAGATATACAAATATTTGAAAAAAAGGTGATCCTTCGCACTTGACACCTACTGTGATGTATGAATATCTGGAAAAAAGTGATCCCTCGGAAGCTTTAAAAAACTGCAAAATTACATGAAATTTGCATAAATGGTGTCTTGACATTCGGTGGGTGCATTTGAGAAAAACAGTTTTAAAATGGTATTTCACAGGACGTTTAGAAATGAGAGCCCCCTCCAGGCTCAAAAATACATTTCATGGCAATATTTACCGGATTCGTTTGCAAATTTGGTAAATAATAATAACAACACATTTGGTTAAAACATTAAGAAATAGTGCTTAGATGGTTATGTAAAACTTATTTTAATTTTAACTTTTGGACAATAAAAGAGCTAATTTTTTTCCTCATTTTCACTGCTATTGCCTTTCCATCTTTATTTCAATCTTTTAATACAATTAATGTTCGTCGTATCATTCCAGCAAATTGTAAAAAGAGGCCGCTTAGTGTGACATTGATCAAAAATGATGTAACAGTTGCAGTGGAAAATTAAGATTGAAATACGAATCTGTGGAAATGTCAATAATGTTAAAAGCACTTTTCATTTGACAATTATCATGTTGTGTATTGAGCATTGCATTACTAGGTGGTGCAGATGTTTGTTTCAATCAGAAACTTTTTCCTCCCTTAATTAATATGAGAAATAGAGATAAAAAAAGTTCATTAAAAACACAATGCCCACAAAACCCAACAGCAACGGTACCAAAACGGGCAACAAATTGGGTATGGACAGATAAAAGGGGCATAGAAGGGTTCAAGTAATAACTAAAAGGAGAATATGAGTTAAGGGATTCGTAGGGGAAATGGTATGGCGGAAAAAAGAGAGGGTTAGAGGGACAAACATGGAAGAGAAGAAAATAATTACCACATCGTGAAGATAAATAGGAACGCTTATACAAACACAAACATTTAGACAATACATAATGAAGAAACAAGGTTGGGTACCGCATTGTAACGGCCAATAGCTAAGACATTTCTGTGATATTTTCCGTCAAATGAATTTCTCCAATTGTCTTTGTTGAAGATATTGAAAAATGAAAAAAACAAAAACGAATGATCACGTAAATGCCTATAAAAACCTTATGACAAAAGTACAGTACTCAGTGCCTTCAAGGAAGGCAGAGAAAATCACATACAAGTGTCAGGTGAAACAAGGCAGAAAGTGAAAATTAGAACAAGTCAGTCACAGCCATGCACAGTTAGTCAAGACAACGTCCAAAGGCAACATACGTTTTTTTCAATATCCTTAAAAATGCTGTTATATGATGTATAGGATGTAAGACAATCATAAATTATTACATGTGCATCTTAAAAGATATTTATTTGTTTCATACTAAGGCCTTACTTATGACATAATGTCTTTCACTAAATCGTAAACATAAATTTACTTTATTTTTCTCTAAAGGCTACTAAGAGCTGCAATTGAAAGCCATAAAATTTGATGTGGATTGAGAAACATATTTATAGAAATGTAAGAGAACTTTTGAACATTTTGAGTTATGTTGCGACATTTTGCGTTGTGCTTTTACATAAACACAAAAATATCATCAATGTTACTATATATTGTAGATAAAGATTTTATTCCGTAGCGGGATGTTATTTCAACAATTTGAGATAATTTGTTATTAAACTTACTGTATTGTATATTTTGCAGTGCATTATTCATCAAACTTAACATATACTATTTAGAAAAAGGAAATTGAAAGTTTGAATCACTTCAAAAAGTATTGTTACTAGTATATCCTATATTTAGGAAAATACTTTGTTGATAAAACAGCTATTTGAAATGTGCTTCATTCATGTTATATTCAATGACTGTCTTACATGTCTGTTTTATTTTTAGATATGATGAAAAAAGACTTCACCAAAAATCAAAAGGATACCAAACAGAAAGCTGTTACGTTGGTCTGATGAAGAACAAATTATTTGATAAAGTACACCACAAATTAAAGATTTATCTCAGGCGATATAGATCTAAATTTTACTCCAGGAACGGACATTTTCAGCACAACATTTGAATAATTTCTAGGAGGAAAATAATGTTTATAATCGTATTTCCTTTGTCACAAACTATGAATATATTTCAATTACTAAGGAATAGAGCATTTCTAAATCTTAATATGTAGAACATTGCTCATATTTTTGAGACCTTTTGTATGACATTGTTTTCATTATGTAAATACTTATATTTTAGAGCGCATGCGATGTCATATTTGCAAAAGAGACAAACTAAAAAATACTAAAAACTACTTCATCAAGCCCGGGTCAATATATATGGATAAATTTTTTTTTGTATTTTAATTCATTTCTTAAAAATTTTCAAATTCGAATTTGAAAATGCTCTTCGTTGAGTTATAACTGATTTTTATTGAATTTTCTCTTTACTGAAAAAAAAACTCCTTATATTACTTAATTATTTACATATTGAATAGTTACATGTGATTTACAGACTGCAGAATGATGCATGAAGCGTCATGTCATTTTAACTAGAACCCAGACCGTCTAAAATGATTACCATTTTAATAATAACGTCTAATAGATTTTTTCCTACGCTCCTTTAGCAAACAAATTGGATGCAAACAAAGCGCAGTCTTTTTTATGATTATATTTAATACTAATTTAAATTATTTAACAACCCTTTAGTATAATTATAGTTAATTGTATATTTTGTACATGATAATTTACACAATCTAACATCATTATCTTAAGCAAAAATATAATGTACTTAAAAATAAGATCGGACCAAAAGTTATATCAACATTATCACGGTCCCCCCTAAAGGTATATCTTGTTGGCTTAATGGTAACATAGTCAGTGTTTTACCAGTTAGAAATATATACAACTTATATCGCTTATTATGTTAATATCTTAGAATTTCTAACAACCCTTTCACATGTACCTAAAAAGACTATAAATATTCTAAACCTTTATATTGAATGTTCTTACTTAAATTTATTATTGCAAAAGCATACTGTATTTAGCAAAAAGGAAACAGAAATCCGAATGACTTTATAATACAAAAAATGTTCGTTGAAATGTTACTATTTTCATTAACGTAACCCATAAACGTAACCTCATTTTGCAACTCATTTATATTTATTGTAAGCATGTCAATCATTTAAGAATATAACTGATTATTTTCGTTCACCAAGGTTTTACTTAAAACTATATCAAATGAAATACACGTAAACAATAACATAAAATATATTTTTGTGTGATATAAGTTACACAATACCATCAGATCATTTTATTTTATCTATCCTTGGAAATATTTTTCGTAGACAAAGCAATTGATTTTCTTCATTATGATTTCATATTGCATTGAAAAGCGGATCTTTAACAGAAATATTGCGATTTGGTTAAAGTCTTTACAGCGCTATAAATTATTACAAGTATCTATATTTCAAAAGTAAAATTTTTTAAAATAATAAGTGCCTTTATAACTGTTTATATCAAAATATATGAAAATAATTTAAAAGCAAATTTCAAAATTAGAAGTAATTGATATAGATAAGTATCTTGTGACTGAGCTATAGATTCGGCACGATTGTTGTAAGTACTTTTTTTTTGGTACTAATAGTTCTTAGAAATCTAAATAAAAAAAGCATACAAATATAAATGATGTATGTCTGTAGTTTGTCAGTGTCTTGCAAATCTTATAAAACGTGGCATTGCTAAAACACAAGTTGGCTTCGCGGATTTGGAATTAATTTACATCTTTTTACAGTACGACTTCTTGCCATTATTTTGCTATTAAAAATGACTAAAATCAAGTGCATCAATAATTAGATATACGTGTATATTTACATATCTTGGAAAATTTAAGGGATATTCTAACAAAACTTTGTCTCATTATTTAACGTGGCGAGTTTGTATCGTTGACTAAGTGTTTGAAAGTTTTGACATGGTCCTCTCTTGTGTTCCCTGCACTTTTAATCAAAGATTTGATATTTTCGATCCTTAAAGATCGTTCGGCACGATTGTTGTAAGTACATGTTTTGGTACTAATAGTTCTTTTCAATTTTGTGTTGTTCTTTCTGGTAAGGTGGTTCCAATATTCCTCATTCGGATACTGTTATTCCTGTTTAATCACCCTAAAGTTATGTTGCCTGCTTTTTGATTTTGTCTTTTGACAGCTTATCTGTTTTGCCCAAGACACTACCTGTGTAGAAACGATTATAGAGTATACATTCAAAAGTAATTAAAGAGAAGTACAAAGTATAAAAGATTTCACAGTAAAATATATTGTATTTATGTGTATCTTTCCTATCCACTTAGATTTGTTTTCTACATTTGTAATGTAGTCATGTAAAAACCTGGAGTGAACAAAAGGAATTGACTTGACTCTAGAGATGATATTACTGTGGTAATGACATCCACAAATGCATGAATCCAATTTACCTACCTGCCTAAAAGTAAAGTACAAAAAAATCATGACACCGATCCTGTCCTTTCATTGACGTTTTATTTCGTTGAGTTTTACGTCGCCAAAACATGGATATTCTTATAAGATATTAAAAAAAATATTGATAACAGTTTGAAGTAATTCTAAATCAGTATGCACATATTTAATAAGATTGTTCTAGAACAATTTATTATCTGTTAAAATACGTCTTTTAACTCGCACTTACCAACATTATCCATTCATTCTTTTATGGTTTGTTGTCACACAGAACGCTTAATATTATTGACATCATTATTATATTATTACAATTTTTGGATGTATTATTATTGAATTTTTCATTTAAATAAGAGACAGTTGATGTTTGAATTCATTATGTCCATTATTTACATGCAATTATATACCCGATTTAGACATTTAGTAAAGTAGTTTAGCACATGTCACCGAACAACAGACAAAAGTAAATGAATTTACAAACTACAAGTTATTATCATGATCTGAAATACAATTTAATCAATGCTGATTTTTTTTTAATAATTCACAGTGTTTGTCGTATATCTAGTAAACCCATAATAAAAATCAATTGGAAGAGATAACATTTTACCATTTACTAAGTGAAAGCTAGATACATGTATCACCACTTTGAGTAGACTATCAGTAAATGACCTTTTAGATACTAATCGATAAACTAACTCTATGTCAGACACATTCTCGTACTAGATATAACGCGCTTTGGATCATGAGGAATGCTAAGAGATTTGTCTAATGCTTTTAGTTAATGGGAGCTAATTGAAGATCCAAAGATAGTCTTAAAAGTCTGCTATCCGCTTTATGGCCTTGATTTTTAATTAATTATGACTGTCTACTGAAAAATGATAAAAAGACAAAATCGAGAAATCAGAATCCCTTAAGACCGCTCAAAGTGACAAAAGTGAAAATGTTGCAGATTCGGTTTGTTTGAGCCTGTTCATAGACGGTACTAAATAAAGAAATAAAGAAAGCTCGAAAACAACTGGTAGCTAATTGCAACTAATTCCAATCATAAATTATTATATTCTTAGTATTTGATTGATGACTTTGATATTAATTGTAATATTACTTTTCTCGTATTTAGATGTTGTATGCATTTGTTTATATGTTTATAATTATGTATACACGCCATTATTGTTTATACATACATTGTATTTGTGCCTTTATTAAATCTTGAATCATCTTGATAATTGCAAGTTACCGTCCACGCCCCCTAGCAACTCCTGTAACATGATATCTATATTGAAACATAAATAACAATCACCGCTTATGTTACATATTTAGCATGTCGAAACGTTTCATGTTAGTTTTCAATATCAATTACCTCATGAATGATTCCAATTCACTACCCTGCTTTTTTGTTGTTGCAAAATCTTTACGTTTCATAATCATTGCTGGCAAATGGTTTACAACTGACAGGCATTAGTTCAAAACGAATTAAAACTTAAAAATATAAGGTACTTTTAAAATGTAAACAATATCTTTGGTCAACAAATTACAAAATATATTGTGATGCATTAAGTGGTAACGAAACTTTATCCTCTTGATATTTAATGAATTTGGCATTGCCATCTTCTTTTTATTATTCAATTTGTCTTGCGTAACGTGAATTAAAATTGATAAAGTTCGAACCTAATGTTATTTATTTGTTTATGTTCTTCGCTATATATGTTTGCCAGATATCATTAAGGTAGTAAGTACACATTTTCTAAGTTATGTTCAAGATGTCAGATAAAATTAAATTGATATTATGCTCTTATTTTCGAAGTTTAGTTGAGCTTAATTAGTTATGTATTTCAAAAGTTTGAATTACATTATGGTTAGTACATGTACATGTATATACAATATTAAATGTACCTCAAATATAAAAAGTATGACCCGCTTCTTTCATCAAGTGAAAGTTACAGATACATTCTGAAGGATATATTCTATGAGTCATTGTTATTTTTTGCTAAGTAGAATCAACTTCAACTGCACATATGCAGAAATATGACAAAGTACATTTCTTTATTCTAAACATCGACATATCACGGTTCGTGAACTTAACATTACAGAAATAAATTAATTATCAAATTGGCATTAAAATTCAAATGATTCCTTAGGAGAAATAAGAACAACAAAATAATTTAACGACGTAATTGTTGAAATTTGAATTTGCAGTTTTTGAAAACTCTTTATATATTATTTGAAGACCGTCTGGGTTGGACAGTCTTTTTTTTCGATATTTATCTGAAAAAAACTAAGAAATCTTTTGCTTTCTTCATTGCTCAACTGCCATGTTTGTTGATAAAGTGAAAACTTAGTAAGTAAAATAACAAAAAAGAAAACACTGTGTTTAAATATTTTAAAACTTTCAAGTAAGCGAATTATAACATAAAACAAGATTACAAATATTATAACATTTTTTTGTATTTTTCCTTGAGGTATCAGATACTGTCTGAATAGTACAGACTGTCACACTGTGAGATAAGTAATAACATACACAATCTTATAACATACACAATCTTATGACATTCTTCTGCTGGAAAATGTTACTTCCTTGACTTATTTGATAATTCTATGAATATTTTCTTTTTAAATCCATGATCCTAAGCGAACTTAACGCTGACGATACAAACTTGCCTCAGAAGGAATAATTCAAATAAAAGTTTATATCAACAGGCATACTTTGAAAACTAAAATTGTACATAAAAGAACAAGACATATAAAAACACATAGTTCTTGAAAAATAATGCATTTTGTTGAAAACATTAGGCTTATTTAATTGTTACTCATAGCATTTAACATTATCAGTTTGCCTTTGCTTTCATTGCTTCAATATAAATTTGAAAAAAAGAAGCTGATTTTCGCAGTCCTGTTCCTACAGTAGTCATAAATACATTCGGAGGTCGTTTGGTGTAACATTAATTACATGTGACTTGATCTAGTTTTAAATCTGGGGAGTAAGTACCAGACATTTGACCAAAACATACAATTTACATCAGCCACTTTAAATTGCGAGATAGAGAAAAATAAACATCATTTGATGTATGATTGGGTTCAAACTTTCAGAGACAACCAATCCTCGTTTGTGAATGAAGATGGTTCTACCTTTTTCACGTAGATTTTTGTTTTACTTATTGGTCAATATGCATGTTTACATATGCAATAACAAAGCTTTTTCGGACATACAATCATACAATAACACTGAAGAACCAAGAGCGACGGATGTCTTTTCTATCAAAAAAATATTTACGCGACGTGTTTTAGTATTTTAAGGACTAATTACAGTTTCATCTTTCCGTAAAAATAAAAAAAAATAAATAAAGTAAAAAAAAACAAAACAGAAAGACAAACATATTATTATAAAAACATTTTGATGACTTATGTGAGACAATGACTTTTTAGCTTATGCAACACTTTTATCATCCATAGGCCACTGTATCGGTTAATGACAAACTCGCCTACTTGAATATCAAGACTATCAGTCATGTCAATTCTAGAAATATTTTGATCATTTCAATGATTTGCACCAGTACACCGTTGGTGTTACTTATATTTTAAAATCATAATTTTATACAACATTGCGATTAGAATTACTTCCATCTCAACTCATCTATATATATTTTTTCATGGACTACAACTTCAATACCTTCTTACTACCAATTTACAATAAATAGGTCTTTGGTAATCCCAATACAAAAAAAGAAAATGGCATTAATACTTTATATTATTCAAAAACATTTTCAATGCGTTGAATTTTGAACCAAAAGTATTGAACGTCCGACAGAAAAATATCAATGGCATGTTAACTTTTAGGATAACAAACAATAAAAAAGTAGTTTTGACAAAACCACTAAACATAAAGTAATACCATCATCACAATAACTGACCTTGAGATGACCTTATTCAGTCAGAAATTTTTATTACTTGTTTAGTCTACTAATTAATGCTATCAGCTGCTACCGCAAACAAAATAAGCCAGGGATTGCAGCTGCTCTTTCTGAAAGAAAGTCGGGAAATTAATTCGTTGCTACATACAAACCTTTCTAAGTGATATCGTTATCTGTCAGTGATCTTTTTTTAGAAGTTAAGTATGCTTTAGATATTAATTCCCAGCATAAACTCGTGCATATGTTTTGTTTTAGTCAATTAATTAGTAAACTGTAAAAATGAATTTGCATGAAACGTTTCTTGTAACAAGAATTCATCTTTAACTAACACTAGGTGTCATTATGTTTATATCTCAGTTTGATCATTCTAAGAAAAGACACAATGTATAAAGTGACTAAACTTGTATTAAGTGAATTTTAGAAAACAAAATGTAGTTTATATAAATTAACGATTTCCTTAAGTTTGAGTGTAGAATAACTAGGACATAGTATCAATTTCATTCACAATTACTTTAAACCTGTGTTTATTACCATTTCAATATTTAACTCTAAATCGAAACGAAAAGAGAAAATACACGAGACCATTTAAACTTTGTAATGGAATAAGTACTGTTTGTATACTACATTACAGTGCATAAAAACAATACAACAAGACCTGTACGCTTACAGCGCGCTCCATCCGCTTTTCTCAGTGCTTGATAGCTAATTAAAAGCAATATACATGTAGAAAAGAGGGCATAATTTTGCAAGCGTGCTTAGCAGACTTATCTGCCCTTGATAATTAACAAAGCTTTTTAAAGTTTGAAATGAATACTTTAAGCGGTTTTTGTGAATCGGACAAAATAATCAAGGCAAAATAAAAGAAGAAGAAAAAAAGAAAAAAAAGAAAACGGCTTTAAGGATTATCTAAGCCCACATCAAATGCATTTGATAGCAAATTTCCCCACTTAACTTAAGAGAACTTATATCAATTGAGTTTGTCTGTACTTTGTCACAGTGTCTAGTTATTTTACTGCAGCAATTACACATCCACAAATAGGATCAACGTTTCATTTTGCTAGAGAAACATAAAATCAGCCAGCAACTTATTATTCTCCTTGACATTTAATAAAATTGTCTAGTATTGCTTACACGATAAGAAATCAGCAATGCAGACACATTTAAGAATACCTATACCTGAGCATAAATCTCTGAAAAAGGAATTTGAATCTTTGCATATTTGTTTCGTTTCAAATGTAATGACATGCTTTATAGCGCTTTTTAATTAAAGAAAAAAGTCAGAAGATTCTAAGATTCTAAGAGCTTATTATCACCATTTGTAAAAGGGAGCTGCCAGAAATTTGCTTTCTATACAGTCAAGATAAATGAATTGTTATCGTAATATTTTATTCAAAATTCCAAAGATAACATGCTCTTTGTTTTAACTGAACTTTTTTCTTAACATAAATTGACAATCGTAACGTTCGAATTTGATGATCACTTTGTTTTTTAACAAATACTTGTCAGACATCATAAATTACATGAAAAGATATTCCTTTGTTAATGTCTTTTCTATAATTTAAAATAAGGTTGTAAAGTTAGGACGTAAATCAGAATTAGAAGTTATAAATTGGATTATTTGAAAATATATCTTATTTTGAAAGCTATGGACAAACATAAGACAAGCTGAAGGATCGCTAAAGATCGTCCAATTCGTGCATTAACAATCTTAAAGTATTTAAAAATAAAAACATTTAGTTTTAAAAATAATTGGTGATATACTTCAAAGAAGATCAGTGCATTTATTCCTTCGCTTTACCGGCTTTTACAATTATTTTTTGCATATCTTTAAGAAACAGAACTTTATCGTTTTCTCCTTTTTGATGGATTAAACAAAAACAGAAGAATATTTGAATCACAATTTATAAAAGTCCCATCTTTCAGAGACAATCAATCATTATTTAAAGTGTTTGCATAGTTTTTATAGTTTTATTTTTGTCTATGTTATATTATTATGTAATCACATATTCCCCTAAACAAGACAAATGCGACGAGCGACATTTTCATTACCCATACAATTAATGCTCAAAAATGAAGATAAAGAATGTTAGACAATTGTAAAATATTACTTGTGCACTCTAAAATGAAAATTATTTACAATATGAATACAATATGAATGACTAGTTTGACGTACTGTCATCACATATGTATTTTTCATAACTACTCAGCTTCGATTAAAGGTCATTATTTATGATATCAGTTTCTTATTTGTATTTGAGAAATTATTACATAAAGTAAAGACTACAGTTTGAATAAAGCTCTAAAATGTTATACTGTTTTCAGAATGGGAATGTACGAGTTGTGTCTATTGGATGAGTGTTAAAAAGCAATGACATGAATAGAATAAAGCAGATAATTTTTACAATTGTATTGCAAAATCGGCGCATTTTTTTATCTTATAAAGAATATCTGAATATTATTGTTTCTTGTGTAACATATTGTTGATAAGGCAGATCATTTGATATAGATAAACTTCGCCTCGCTCGAAAATTGAAATTACAAATCCGACGCTTCCTTTTTTTCAGCATGACCAACTTAATCAGCAGAAAGTAATAGAAAATGCTAATACCATATAAGAGACAAAGTTTTCTATACTGGAAACTGACATTTTAAAAAACGCTTGAATAAATTATTAAATTTAGCAATACAAGAAACTATTTCTTCATGTTTCTGTTTAATGCTGATGGAGAATGAAAATTTACATGATATACGAAACAATATTAATATGTTTTACATTCCTTGATTCTTAATGGTTTGAATAAGGGTATTAGAGAGGCCTTTTAAATGTTGTTGATAAAACATAGAGACAAAAAATCATGACACATCTATCGATTAAATTACTGTTAAATCGCTATATAATCAACATGTTTTATGCAACATTTTAAACATGTCTTATGTTTACACCATGAACTGTTTTATCTTTAGTCAAAACATATATATTATATATATTCTATTTTAACAAAATCTTTTTTGGATAAGGAAATAAACGGCATGATTATCACAGATAGAAGATTTTGTATCAGACTCAAGGGAGATTTATTTTTAGCATTGTTTCTTCAGAAGTAATTATAGGAGAAAATGATTTATGAGTTTCCTTCAATTTCTAGAGAACTATTAAACATCTTTCAATTACCACAAATATACCTATGGAAAAGAAGAAAATAGATGGTTTCTAAATCTTCATATTCAGACAACTGCAACTGGTTTAGAGTTTTATATGATCTTACTTATAGAAGATAAATGAAACTTTTTTCTTACCCACAAATGTTTGTATATGAAGTTAACTCGTAAAAAAAGAACAAAAAAGAACAAAAAAACAACAACAACAAATTGTTATATAAATTTTTAACATTTACAAATTATATTAAAGCAAGATCAACACTTTCAATAAACTTTCAATGAACAAGAACATACCTTTCCTTTCTGATAGTAATTTATAAACTTACTACATCCCTTTGCATTATGAGGAATGTTTAGATATTTGTAATACTACAAATACTACAAAAAAGGCACATTTAAAATTGAAATACCCTTTTAAACACTACACATCTAAATAGATAAGAATATAAGTTATGTAAAAAGTAGTTATAGAACTTCTAAATATTAGACGTAATGTTTTTAGTAAACATAAGCCACACTATTTTAGATATTTTGTGTTTAACAAGCAGTATAAAAGCAACAACAGAATATCTAACAATATAACTGACACCTTTGAAATCTGATTTCGCCGTTAATATTACACATTTTCCATACCATAACGTTTCATAATTGTTTTTATATCAATCACCTCTTTAATGTATAAAAAAAATAATAAAAAGCTTTTTAATCATTACACGACTTAAAACAGAAAAAGAACAGCATTTGATATATGTGGTCACATCGTTATCATATAAGCGAGTGTTACCGTTGCAGTTTTGAAATTGCTTGCATCAAATACTTTACTGTCAAATTTTTAATAGGCTTGATGCACATTGATTTTACGTTCAGCCTTATTTAAAATATTACAGAATATTTACTGTTCATCGTCTTTGATTACGAGTGATTTCTCAATTTTAGAAGTAATTACAACTGACAATCATAAGAGAATTTTAACGTGTAGGCAATGATTACTTGTTGGTAAAAAAGTACAAGTAAAAGTACAAGTTAAATATGAATCATAAAGTCGTTTAAGATACTAAAACTGTCTTTTCCTCCTGAACATTAATATGTAATGAATTAAGTACTGGAATTTCAATTTGTTGTTTTTCTTTGTTATTGATGATTAATTTGCCAACAATGCCGGTTTAAATTGTTCAGTCTTCATCACTTCTTCATATAGCGAAAAACATTTTTTTCTTTTTATCTACTACAGCAAATTAAAACAATTTTAAAGCGTATTATTACCAACTGAACATATTGAACTTCCTAAAGAATAATACTTCTGTCATGTTAACCTCTATAATAAAAAACAATCATGAAATTTTTAAGATATCAGCATTGAATATTAAAGTAATAACATCATCACAATAACTGACCTTGGGATGAACCTACTCAGGCAAATAATTGCATTTTTATTACTTTTTACGTACTAATTAATGTTATCAGCTGCTACTGCAAAAAAAAGCCAGAGATTGCAGCTGCTCTTTCTGAAAGAAAATCCGGAAATTAATTCGTTGCTAAATACAAACCTTTCGTAGTGCTAGCGTTATGTGTCAATGATAGTTTTTTAGAAGTTAAGTATATATAAGACATAAATTTCCACCATAAGTTGATACATGATGTTCTGTTTTAGCAATTAATTAGTAAACTGTAAAAATTTGTAACAAGAATTTATCTTTAACTATCACGAGGTGTCATTACGTTTATATCTCAGTTTGATCATTCTAAGAAAAGATACATGATGTAAAGACTGACATAACTTGTAAGTGAATTTAAGAAAAAAAAACTGTATTTTATATAAATAAACAATTTCCTAAATTTTGACTATAGAATAACTAGGACATATTATCAATTTACATAAATAATTACTTTAAAGCTGTGTTAATTACCATTTCCATATGATAGATTTGACAACAAATATTTAATTTCCTGAACAAAAAGAGCAACAAATCTGGAAACAAAGTGATCCATGGGAAGCATTTTAATCACAACAAATTAACAAGAGAATTGCAGACTCGGTTTGTTTGAGTCTGTACATGAGGAATAATGAATACGTACAACATCCCTAACGCCCCATAGCACCGGCTTGAGCGATACTCAATTCTCAACATTAATAGTGCTGGCATCAATGATCCCGAAGGACCAGACAAATATAACAGCACTGAAGTGAAGAACGGGGCAACTTTTAACAACCGCCATACAGCACTTGACACCTGCTGTTGTGAAGTATAAAAATCTGGAAACAAAGTGATCTCTCAGAAGCATTAATCTAAACAAAGGTACAAGAGATTTGCAGACTCGGTTTCATTGAGTCTGTACATGAGGGATTATGAATACGTGCAACATCCCTCACGTCCCCTAGCAACGGCTTGAGCGGTTCTCAATTCTCAACACTTAATAGTGCTGGCATCAATGATCCAGAAGGAGCAGAAAAATAAAACAACAACACTGAAGTAAAGTACGGGGCAACTTTTTACAGCTGCCACAAAGCACTTGACACCCTCTGTTGTGAAGTATAAAAATCTGGAAACAAAGTGTTCCCTCGGAAGCATTAATCACAACAAAATTACAAGAGAATTGCAGACTCGGTTTGATTAAGTCTGTACATGTGGGATAATGAATATGTGCAACATCCCTCACGGACCCTAGCACCGGCTTGAGCGGTACTCAATTCTCAACACTTAATAGTGCTGGCAGCAATGATCCCGAAGGCCCAGAAAATATAACAACACTGAAGTGAAGTACGGGGCAACTTTTTACAGCTGCCACACAGCACTTGACACCTGCTGTTGTTAAGTATAAAAATCTGAAATCGCACAAGACCACTTAAACTTAGTAAAGGAATAGGTACTGTTTTAATACTTCATTACAGTGCATAATATCAGTACAACAAGACCTGTACTCTTACAGCGCGCTCCAGTCTAAAGCAACATATATGTAGAAAAAAGGGTATAATTTTGCAAGCGTGCTTGGCAGACTTATATGTATGTGATAATTATCGAAAATTTTGAAGTGAATACCTTTAACAGTATTTGTGAAACGGACAAAGTAATCAAATAGTAAAATAAAAATTGGCTTTCAGGATTATCTACCCCATATCAAATGCATTTGCTAGCAAAATTCCCCACTTAACTTCAGAAAATTTATGTCAATTGCGTTTGTCTGTACTTTGTCAGTGTGTCTAGTTATTTTACTGCAGCAATTATACATCCACAAATAGGATGAACGTTTCATTTTGCCAGAGAAATATAAAATCAGCCAGGAACCTATTTTTCCTTGACACTAAACAACATTGTCTAGAATTGCTCACACGATAACAAATCAGCAATGCAGACACATTTGAAAATACCTATATCCGAGCTAAGGTCTCTAAAAAGGAATTTAAATCTTCGCATATTTGTTTTCTTTTCAAATGTAATGACATGCTTTAAAGCGCTTACTAATAAAAAAATAAGTCAGAAGATTCTAAGAGCTTATTATCACCATTTGTGAAAGGGAGCTGCCAGCTGCAGAAATTTGTTTTCTATACAAGATAAATGAATTTTTATCGTAAAATTTTATTCAAAATTCCAAAGATAACACGCTCTTTTTTTAACTGAACTTTTTTCTTAATATAAATTGACATTCGAAAAGTTCGAATTTGATGATCAATTTGTTTTTTTTTAAACTAATATTTGTCAGACATCATAAAATTATTAGGGAACATTTTCCTTGTTTATGTCTTTTATATGATTAAAAATAAGGTTGTAAAATAAGGAAGTGAATCAGACGTTGCCTAAAGCATGATGCCGCTGATGCAATTTTGTTTTCATTAGTTTGAGCTGACATCATATATTATACATTATGTAAAGGAACAATAACAACGAAAACAGCAACATCACATGCACATTTCACTTAAAATAGTATAAATAATACAAATAAACCCCAAACAGACAAAGAATTACCTATAATAATGCATTTTGCTGCAGTCAAAGAGGATATGACTAATTTAATTGTTACACGTGCCGTCTAAAATCATCATGACTGATGTATTGCATAAGACAAATGAATGAAGGCTTTAGATATTTCCAAAATTTGTAGTTATAAATTGGATCATTTGAAAATGTATCTTATTTTGAAAGCTATGGACAAACATCAAGCTGAAGGATACCTCTGCTTTGATCGCAAAAGATTTTTTCATTCGTGCATCAGCAATCTTTAAGTATTCAATAATAAAATCATTTAATATTAAAAAGTAATTGGTAATATACTTCAAAGAAGATCGGTGCAATTATTCTTTCGCTTTACCGACTGTTAAATTATTGTTTGCTTATCTTTAAGAAAAATAACTTAAGTTTATCGTCTTCTCCTGTTTATGGGTTGATCTAATGAAAGCAGAAGAATCTTTGATTCAAGATCTATAAAAGTCCAATCTTTCAGAAACAATCATTCTTTATTTGTTGTGAATGAAAATGAAAATTCTGTGTGCATAGTTTTATTGTTTTTTTATTGTTTTTTTTAAATATTGATCTATGTTATATTATTAAGTAATCACTTGTACAATCATAATGAATGTGCAATTAAACTAACTTACCTAAACAAGAGAGCTGCCAATGTAACAAGCGACACTTCAATGAATATAAAATTGATGCTCAAAACGAAGCTATAGAATGTTAGACAATTGTAAAGTATTAATTGTGCACTTTTAAATGCAATATCTTTTACTCTGCTTCGATTCATGGTCATGAAATATGATGTCAGTTTCTTATTTGTATGAAAAGTAAGGACTACCAGTACAGTTTCAATAACGATCTAAAATGTTATCTTGCTTTCTAATGTAGTCTAGAAGAATTGTCTATCTAAGAATCATAATTTTAAAGAATAGTTATTAAAAAGCAATTACGCGAATAGAATAAAGCTGATGATTTTCGAATTGTTTGCAAAAACGGCGCATTTTGCTTTAATATTAACATATTGACATTTTTATCGTATAAAGTATAGCTTAATATCATTGTTTTAGGCAAATCATTTATCACAGATAAACTTCGCCTCGCTCGGGAATTGAAATAACAAACCCGACGCTTCCTTTTGTGTTAACGAAGCATGACCGACTTAATGTGCAGAGAAAAATAAATAAATAAAAAAGGTGATACCATATAAGAGACAAAGTTTTCTAAATTTGAAATATTAACATTTTAAACAAACGCTTGAAATAATTATCAAATTTAACAATACAAGAAACTATTGTTTGAAACTTATAAATGATGCAGATGAAAAATGAAAGTTTTACAATATATATGAAACAACATTTATATGTTCTCCATTCCTTGACTTTTAAAATGTTGTTGATAAAACATACAGTCATATAATCATGACACATCTATCGGTTAAATTACTGTAAAATCGCTACATAATCAACATGTTGAATGCAACATTTTAAACATTTTTTATGTTTACATAATGAACTGTTCTATCTTTAGTCAAAACATATATTATATATATTCTGTTTTAACAAAATCTTTTTTGGATATGGAAATAAATGACACGATTATCTCAGATAAGAGATTTTGTATCAGTCTCAATGGAGATTTATTTTCAGCATTGTATCTCCAGAAGTAATAGGAGATAAGAAAATGATTGATGAGTTTCCTTCCATTTCTTAAGAACTATTAAATATCTTTCAATTACCGCAAATATACCAGTGGAATAGATGGATGGTTTCTAAATTTTCATATTCAGACACTTGTAACCAGTATAGAGTTTAATATGATCTTACGTTTCGAAGATAATTGAAACTTTTTTCTTACCTGCAAAAATTTGCCGTAAAAGAAACAAAACAAACAAATTGTTGCATAAAATTTTACCATTTACAAATAAATTGAAAGGCAGATCAACACTTTCAATCCTTTCTGATACTAATTTATAAACTTACTAGGTGTCATGTAACTGCATCGTGATGAATGTTTAGATATTTTTCTCGTACTCCAAAAAGGCACAGTTATAAACTGGAACACTTTTTTAAACTCTACACATGTTTCCAATAAAAATAAGCCAAACTATACTACATATTTTGTATTTAACAAACAGTAACAAAACAACAACATAATATCTAACAATATGACTGACTCCTTTGAAACCTTACATCGCCGTTAATATTACACATTTTCCAAAACATAACGTATCATAATAATTTTATAATAGTTAATGAATGAAACAAACTAAAAAGCTTTTAAATCATTACACGACTTACAACAGAAAAAGAACAGCATTTGATATAATTGCGCACGTTTTAATTATATAAGCGATGTTACCATTGCAGTCTTGAAATTGCTTGCATCAAATACTTAACTGTCAAATTGTTAATAGGCTTCATGCAAATTGATTTTACGTTCAGCCTTATATAAAATATAACAGAGTATTTACTGTTCATCGTCTTTGATTACGAGTGATTTTTTTAAAAGTTATTACAACTGACAATCCTAAGAGAATTTTAACGTGTAGTACTTGTTGGTAAAAAAGTACAAGTAAAAGTACAAGTTTAATATGACACATAAAGTCGTTAAACTAAAACGGTGTATATCTCCTGAACTTAAATATGTAATGAATTAAGTACTGGAATTTCAATCTGTTGTTTTTCTTTGATATTGATGATTTATTTGACAAAAATGCCGGTTTAAATTGTTCAGTCTTCATAACATCTTCATATAGCGTAAACCACTTTTTCCCCATTTTTCTACTTCAGCAAATTAAAACATCATCACAATAACTGACCTTGGGATGAACGTACTCAGGCAAATATTTGCATTTTTATACTTTTTACGTACTTAGAGAACGTCATGTATGTTCAAAATGACATATATAGGCTACTACATACAGATATGTGCAAACTCAACCAACACTATTTTAAACATCAATAGTAAAACTGCATTGGTTACTCATTTGAAATTCAGCTATTCTACTTAATAATGTTGTAGTCAATCAGGAGTCTACCACAGCAACCACAAGCTTGTCCATTAATATCAACAAGGGCTGTCAATAGAACAGTTGTTCTATTTAACTTTTCTCAGAACTTGATGGAAAATGTTTGAATTTACTAAGGAATATTTCATTTATATACATATGATCAAGTCTTGCATTTTTTTTATGTTCGCATGAGGCCATATTTCATTTAAAATTCACAAGTTATGAGCCTTTGACAGTGACCTCGAAGGTATACTATTATTAAGTTTCGAGGCGTCTGTGGCCGAGTGGTTAAGGTCGTTGACTTCAACCCACTTGCCCCTCACCGCTGTGGGTTCGAATCCCGACAGGGACTTTGGATTCTTTCATATGAGGAAGCTATCCAACTTGCGTCAATGGTTCTACTCAGGTGCCTGTTCGTGCCTGAAATAATGCATGGAAGGGCACCTGAGGTCTTCCTCCACCAGTAAAGCCGGAACGTTGCGATATGACCTATACTGTGTCGATGTGACGTAAAACCCAAAACAAACATACAAATTATGTTTCAAGATTAATTTTGCAGGCAAAACTTTAACTTGTATTAAATCAGAAGTTTAGAGGGTCATACTTCTGTCAAAATCCATGCTAGAGTTACTGGCCTTGGAAAGTGACCATTTTTATGATCCCAAAAAGTGTGCAAAGTCTTTTACACATGAAAGAATGCGGATTTCAAACCAAGGTGAAGTGCAAGCCATTAGTTGCACGTAAAACTTTAAGATGTTACACTGATGAAGAATTCCAGGTGTAAAGGATAGCCCCATTTCTCTTCAAATAGTTAGGCTAAAAATAATAACTGTACTGTAGATCATCAATGAATTTATTTCATACCTCTAAGTCTTGATTTTCAAAACAATGTGTAATATGAAATTACAAATACAATATTTTATGGATTTAACATACATGTATAACCACAGTCCTAAATATAATGTATCAAGGTTTGATCACATAAACATAACAAAAAAAAAAAAGAAAGAGTACATATGTTGGCTGTAAGGTCACTCACAATAGCAGGGATAAATTGACAAATATTTCTCTTCCTATGAAGTTAACATCCTAAGTCAATAGTAACAATAGAATAACAGCAAGATCAAACTTGACCAACACTAAATATATATAGGTTGGTATAAACTAGTTATTGAGTAGGCAATAAATATTTAATTTCAGGTTTTAAGTACAATTTGTGTCTTCAGCACTGGTTTAATACTTAACTTTCGGAGTTAGATACCCAGTCATATTGTTACTATGTTCAGTGAAATCATGATACCCATTCACATTGTTACATTGTACAATGTTTACTAAATATGCATTAAATCAAAGCAAGAGCCTACAGATTATTATCTTATTTCTGGTAAATTAATGGTAATAATTTAACAAATTTCTTTCAAATTTGTTTTTATTTTAACCACAATAGTCATGTGACCAGCATCACTTCAAATATAATCAGAAGTAACTTAGACACTAAAGGTATATCAATTTTTATCTACTTGTACCAAGTAAACTGTTTTAGGATTTCTAAGCTTTATCAGCAAGTATGCAAGCTAACTAATTAATAATTTCTCAAATAATGACATAGAAAATCATTCACAAGAAAAAAACAAGAGGGCCATGATGGTCCTGAAGACGCTCACCTGTATAAAGGCCCTCGGGGTGAGGCCAATTTTAACTCAGGGGCTTTTATTTGATCAAACTTGTTAGACACCCATTTGAAGATGTTTCAAGATAAATAGCTAAGCTCGAGCTCTTAAATTTTTTTTAAAGTTTTTGCTATACACATTAAGGGAAAAACAATGACCCCCTCCTGGGCGGGCCAATTTTGTCCCCAGGGCTTTCATTTGAACAAATTTATTTGGTAAACACTCACTAGAAGATATTTCATGCTTAGTATCTAAATTCTAGCTAAAAGAAGAGTTTTAAGTTTTTACTATACACATATACCCTTGGGCGGGGCCAATTTTGAACCAAGGGCTTTTATTTGAACAAATTTTGTAGACACCCATATCTAAGCT
Organism: Ruditapes philippinarum; assembly: GCF_026571515.1. NCBI lineage: Eukaryota > Metazoa > Mollusca > Bivalvia > Venerida > Veneridae > Ruditapes > Ruditapes philippinarum. The sequence continues at coordinate 93,399 of NW_026864177.1, forward strand.
CTTGCTATTTGGGTTTTTTAAAAGAAGATTTTTTAAGTTTTTACCATATACAAATAAGGAAAATTAATGCCCCCGGGCGAGGCCAATTTTGACCCCATGTCATTTATTTGAACAAACTTTGTAAAGCTTGAGCTCTTTCGGTTTTTTAAGAAGATTTTTTAAGTTTTTTCTTTCGGTTGCAATGGCAACCAGAGTTTTGCATGGAATTAAATTTTTTGAACAATTTTGAAGTTGACTATCAAAGGAACATTCCTGTGAAGTTTGGATAAATTGGCTAAGCTGTTTATGAGAAGATGTCGTTTAAAGTAAAAGTTTACGGACGACAGCCCGATGTAAAGCGATCAAAAAAGCTCATCATGTCACTTTGTGACAGGTGAGCTAATTATATATATATATATTATATATATATATATATATATATATATATATATAATATATATATATATATATTATATATATATATATATATATATATATATATATACAATTGCCAAAAGAAGGCCGGAACAGTATCTGGTTTATGAGGCTAAAACTCAAAATGGGTCATATTATTTGGTCGTAATTTAGCATTATCCTTAGGACAGTGTAATTGGCTATTTTCATGCTTCATTGTAAATAAGCTATACCAGCTTATCAAAGAAAATGTTCAATAAGTTTTAAAACTGCATGCCTGCAGATGAATAAAAATAAACTGTACTTAGAATTTTAGAAAAGTAAAAAGATACTTTTTGATTTTCCATGATTAACCAACATATTCCCTCAGCTTGACTTATAAGGCCTATTTTTGCATATTCACTTGTTTTTGGTTATTAACTAGGAATGTAAGTGCCATTTGCAATTTGCAAATTACTTTCTTTGTTCACTTCACAATATTTTAATATTTTTTAATACATTTTGAAAATTTTAATGAAAATTAGCATGAATCTGGAGGCATGCTGCTTTAAGTCTTAGAACACAAAATTTAAGAATGACTTTAAATTGTCAGAGCCATTGAACTTTTCCGACATGCCTTCTAAAACTTTGATACCAGGCCAGCATTTAACGCTTACACTGCTGAAACCAAGTGATAAGCCTTTACCAGCAGTATACAGCCAGGCTATTGAGACTGAACAGGCTCCGCACTGTTGTCTCACTAACTTTAACTTTTCATCCTGATGTATAATGTACCTAAAATGATAATAAACACTTTAAAATATGAAAGCCAGACATGTCCATTAAGAAACTCTACAGGCTAAGGGTTGATATAATTTTGCATCAATGCTTTCATTTTGCAAAAGTCAAAAACAAGTAGGTAACATCTAAAAGCATTTAAAGAAAGGCTGCAAGCCTTATTATGTTGTCATGAATGACAAATATCCCATAAATAATTTCATGTTAAAGCAAAACTGTTAGTTCAGACATTACAAGTTGAATTAAAAATCTAACTTAGGATCAGGAACCATATTCCTAAACAAAAATAATCATGCAGGATTTATGCAGCTTGTTCTATATGATATGATGCTTAATGTGAAACAAATGCCCCCAGTTCAAATGCAATCATTTACAATGTAATTATAACATTTCCTGCAGATCTACATTTATTCAAGATTGTGAAAAAATTAGACATAACTCATTGTTAATTAATTAAAGGTGTTATCTCATTTAGGGTAAGCAACAGTAATAACATAGATGCTGTAAATACCCAAAATATTCAAATTTATAAAGGGGATATCATTCACAAAATCCTGGTGCCTGATGTGGGCAGAAAATGAAGTCAACAAAATTCAACTTGTTACATCCTTAATGCATTACACAATATCTCACACAGTAAATTTTCATGTTTCAGAAACAGCTAATTTTAAAATTTATCAAAAACAAGCAATTATCATAGTATTGCAAGCAATCCATAAGTCCCCTACCGGTTAGAACCCCAGCAACATTCTGATGGGCCATTGGCCATTCAATTTTAGCAGTGAATGAATGACATGAATGAACTTAATATTTTGAGTTCTAAGTTTGGTTTATATACAGAATTTATTTTAGTTTGATTGTGTAGGAAGCTATTAGCTTATAAACACACTTTCGAATCCGTCCCTGGAACCAATCAGTACTGAGCAATGAGTGTAAAGTTTCTTGCTCATAGAAACAACGACTTGCCCCTGTCAGGGTTTGAACCCATGCGGCAAGCGATCATTAGATTACTACTAGTCCGACGCGTTAACCACTCGGTTTGTCTATATCACAGTAATGTGTTAAGTTTCCCTGCCTAGTAAGGAAATTATGTTTATACAACAGATAATCAAAAGGTGCAATTTTCTCAGGATGAATAAGAATAACAACTTTTCTCTTTTTTAAGTAAATTTGTTGGAAAAAATCTTTAAAAGTGATCTCAGGAAACAGTTTTTATGAACAGACAGACAGACATACATACAGACAGACTGAAGGAGACACTAAAGTTATTTTTTCAAACATCCCTGTTACCAAAATATAACATATTTTAATGCAAAAAAAGAGAAGATAACTCTTGAAATAAAGATGCTAGATTTATGAACATTGTCATATATGATGTGAGTTTTACTTTAAGTTTAAAGGAATGAAGAAGTTGGAGTAAAAAATACCAATTTCTTGAAAAAAATTCAAGTTCAAGGGGGACATAATTCTGATAATAGTCTTCCTAGAGTATTTAACCTTCTCAGAAATGTTGAGTGATAATAAGAAACATATATATGAAGTTTGAAGTAGATACATTTAGAAATAAAGAAGTTATTAAAAAAATACAGTATTTTTTTCATAAAAAATCTAAGCTCAAGGGAGGTAATTCTGATAATTTTTGTGCTAGAGTTGTAAACCTTGTCACATATGATGTGGTTGATGACCAGAAACTTATATTTAAAGTTTGAAGAAATAAAGAACTTATAGTGAAAAAGCTTAAAATTTTTAATCAGAAATCTTGCAATTCAGTCTATTTGTTGCCATAGCAATCAGAATTTTCAACATAGGAAGAAAAGAAAAAGACGTGCATAATCTCCATACTGCCATCTATCCATATATCAAGTTTCATTAAAATATTGTCAGTACTTTTGCGTTATCGCGGGATCGGGATCCGATTTTGTAGACGGACGGACTGACAGACGGACGGAGGGTAAACCTAAAGTCCCCTCCGGTCTAACCGGTAGGGGACTAATTACAAAATAGTAAAAGCAAAGATCTAAATTTCATGAAAAATGATGCCAGAATTTTAAACCTATGCCATTTGATGTGAGTGTTGATAGGAAACTAAAGATTCTGATTATATAACTGTTTAAAAATTTAAATTGCTCATGCACATGTATTTTATATGACCAGTAAAATTTCCATCATTACATCTTTTTGATAAAGATCACAACTTGCAGCACCAATATATATGTAGTTTTCATGAATTTGTCACCATAAGACTGTCGCCTTTCACAAAACTTAACATTTCGGGCAAAACCTGGGCAAAACCTTGACCTGAAATTACACATACTATAAAGTAATTAAAGCATTCCATGAGAAAGTGTTCCAACACAACTTAAACTTAATCAATATGTTGAATGCAGGTATCTGATCATATACTGATAATGGTCCATACTGTACAAGTATTGAAGTCTAACCATATTTCAACATTTTTGCAGTGGTGAAGACTTTAAGACTGCTATTTGGCTCTGATTGATGACTTGATTTGATCTTTGCTGTAGTAATATGTCACATAATTCTCCATCCCAAATTTTATTTTTAAAATAAATAAACAAGGTCAAAAATCCTTATTTTATCTTCTGTAAATGCATGTAAAAATCACATTATAAGTCTTTGTTCATAACATTTACTTCCCACTTACAAGAGGCTTTCAGATCCACAGTTACTTTGATCACTGATTTCTTCTATGTTTTCTGCCTTAGAGTTCAACTGGACTATTTCTAATGGTTATTTTATACATGTACTTAGTACACAATGTTTTTTTGCACAATCTGTTGGACTAGCTGTAGCTGTAAGTGCTAGCAAAGCTCATCAACCCCTGTGAACACTGGATGAAACACATCTTTCTGTTTTTGTCATATACCCTAAAAAACAGAAATTATGACATTTATTCAATTATATATGTATATAAGAATTGAACAGTATGAAAACATCATTTATACAGTAACAGTCCTGTTGTTTAAAGAAAATAACCAACTTTATGTTAATAAATGTCAAAATATAGTCCACCGGGATTTCAGAAGAATGGTGTTGATCCATTAAACATCTACAGAAATCTGTCAAAATGCAGAAACTTAGTTTAAACTTTATTTATTCAATAAATGCAGAAACTTAAAATTTGAAATTAAATCATCTCCTAAAGTATCTCCTTTGAGCTACTGTTTAATTTATACTTTCAATACTCCAAATGCACCTTACATTTGGAAATAGTAAAATCCCTCTAGCTATCATGGCCAAACTTTAATAGTAAATTTGTTTTTGATTCAGCCTGTAATTATGTGACCTTTAACACTCAAAAAGACAGATATTTGTGCAATCTATCAAAAATAGCCTAATTACTCCCACAGGTGAACATCGCATGGCAATGACTTACACTATACCCCTGTTCCTCCTCTACAACCCAAAATCTTTAAACAACATCCAAACATCATAAAAATTGACAAAAATAAATTTTATGAAAAAAAAAAAAAAATTATGACTCTAAAAATTATAATTTTTATAAAATTATAATAATAACACAGTATGAAATGATGGCTACTTCATTTTCTATATTCCATTTTGAAATCAAAATCTTCAAATTTATGACATATTCATAGTATAATATTTAGAAAGAAGTTTTCCCATTCACTCATAGACAAATTACATTATGACAATATATATATATACGCATGCACATCACAAAATTATTTTATACTGATCAGTGATTTTCCCCAATATTTAAATAAAGGTTATTTCCCCAAGTCCAAAATAGGTATATTTTGATATATTTTACCCTAAAAATGCTATTTCCCCAGAAATGCACTGTGCACAGCCTTCTCCCTAAGCATGTCTTAACAGCAGCTGACTTATATCAGGTACATGATACATGTACATCTTACTCACTGAAAGCTGTCCCTATATATAAGATAGTCTCGGCTAATCTTATTCTGGTTGAGAGTACGGACATTACAGTGCACAAAAAATTAAATGTGTATATGAAGTGTTTAGTCTCAAATGAACCAAAAGTTCACTCTTTGGATTGTATTAATGTTCAAAATGGAACAGCAGACACCATAGTTACAGCTGTTAAGGAACTTTTTACAGAGAAAAATATACCTCTAGACAAAGTTGTTACTCTCGCAAGTGATCGAGCCAGTGTTATGACGGGTAAGAAAGGAGGTGTTTGGATCAAATTAAAAGAATTTTCACCCTTGATGATACAAATTAATTGTGTTGCGCACAGGTTGGCAATGCTTGTCGAGATATCCCAATGCTTGATGAGTATCAGCAGACAGTAAAGTGTATCTATCGCCACTTTAGTAACTCAGCCGTAAGATACAATAAGCTAAGAACTCTTGTGAAGGTGTTGAAGGATGATGACATCAAATTTGTGACTTTAAAAGAACCATCCAGCTTTAGATGGCTTTCAGTAGGTAAGGCTGTTGACGCCATTTATGAAGTGTACCAGCTTTGTATCAGGACACTAGAAAAAGAAGCAGCTGAGGGACAGGCTGATGCTAAAAGGCTACTCACAAAGATAAGAAATGTAAACTTTGTACTTGTGACTGCTTTTCTTAAGGATGTTCTGAGCATCATAACTAGGCTAAGTACAATTCATCAAGGGGACTATGTTGACATTAACATTGTAGAAACACAAATTGAGCTATCTCAGGCAAAGTTGGATAGAATGAAAAGAGTGAATGGGAAGGAGCTTGAGGCAACATATGATAGTATAGACAATGGTGTATATAGAGGGGTTAAGTTGGTGGAAAGAGAAACACTGAGAAATGGTTTTCAAAACAGTGCAAATAAATTTCTTGAAAAGCTGTGTGATAATATCAAGGACAGATTTGAACCAGAATCAATGAAAACCCTGAAAAATCTTGATGCTGTACTCAACCCAGAGAAGGTACCGAAGGCTATAGCAGCATTAGAGTTGTATGGAGAGAAAGACTTAGAGGAACTTATTAGAGTGTATGGTGGTAATGTTATTAATGGAGACAGAGCACGAGATAGCTATTTGGATGTGAAAATCATTCTGAAGAATCTGAATATGAACCTACAAGAAGGGTGTGTGCATATCATTAAGAAATACAGTGAACTTTACCCTGACTTTGTTCAACTAGCCAAAATCCTTCTTGTTTCCCCTGTCACTTCTGTAGCATGTGAAAGAGGATTTAGTGTTCACAACCATATTAAGACCAAAGGACGCTCTAGACTAAACCACAACACTGTTGTTAAGCTCATGAGAATAGCACAAGAAGGTCCCTCTTTGAAAGACTTCAACCCATGTCCCAGTGTTGCCAAATTTAAACAATTGCGTCCAAGGAGGAAGTGAATAAAACTCATGAACTGATGAATGAAAGTCTAAAATATCCATGCCCATATGGCACTTGAGGAGCTAAATAATTTAGCTAGTCAATAGTTACTTTATATTTGAGGAAAGACATTTGAGGGACTGATTTTGATAGCATACATGTATATAATTATGTTCTTTTGAGTAGACTGTCTATTTTGATCACATAGCACCCCCTGGTCTCCTGCCCCCTTCCCCTTTGTGGGCCTATTATTATTTTCTTTGAATTCCTAATCAGTTACAAATTATTTATCATTTAATGATTAACCTGTCCGTGCTCTGCCTTTGCCCTGTCCTGTTTTTGTTTGGGGTCCGCCTGGGCTCCTTGCCATTGGTACTTGTTGCTGGGTCATATGGGGGCTGCGTTCATTGAACGCCGCCTTTCCTTGTTGATCTTGTTTATCATATTCTATTTCAGATGACACAGATATGGGAAAATATTTATTAAGTTATGTTCTGTTATTTTCATGCTATTTATTTGAAATCTATTATCATGTTGACATATCATATATATATATATATCAGAAATAAAAACAGTTAATCTTTAATGTTTGGTTTCATTACTGTGTTGATGCATTGTAATCATGTAACTATAAAGTATCTTGAAGATTCAAACTATCAGCTATTGTGAGCATTAAAAGACTAATCTGTAAGCATATTACTTGCGACACGCTTTTGGACTCCAACTTTTTAGGCTTGGGAGTCGATGGACTTCATGTTTTAAAGTCCTTGTGAGAACCCTGGCTATGTACCATGCATGTTAAATTGAAATGAAAATTTTATAAAATGTGTGTGTAAATTAATTATTTTGTTCTCAGATGTAAGAATTTGATTTCAGGATTTCACCCTTTATCCTGCTATATTTTTCACTTCAGGAAGCCACAATGTTTAAACAAAAATCACTCTATACAAACATGTACATGTATTGTATCAATATCTAATTACAGTCAAACCTGTCTGTAGTGGCCAGTAATGGGAATTGAACTAAACAAAAATTATGGACAGGTGACCACAACATCCAGGTTGACGTCACATGAATAAGTGTAATATGTATATTTATGTATAAAAATGTACTAAGTACAATAAACTTTAAAAGCTTGCTTTAATATGATTTTTTTTGGCAAAATGATCAGCAGCTTGTACTCTATCATTATATTTTATATATCACATATATTTATTTATTCATATTAAGATTATATTTAGTATTAAAGCAAGTAAATAAATGTCAAAGTTCAGAAATGTTCACTGTTCAGGAGAGAAAAGTAGTGAGCAGATGGATAGGGCTATTGGTAGGGCCATGGAATTATGTTTCAAAGGTCCCCGGTTCGAGTCTCGATCAGGTTGCAATTTTTTCTCAACCTGTGACATTTGGTGCAGTCAAGAATTTAATTCACATTGCTCTGTTACATGAGAAAAACTTCAAGAGCTGAGGAGTACAATCATGTATATCATGTTTCAGAACTGTTCCCAGTTGCACTGAGAAAATGTGAAAGCAGCAGGATATTTCAGTTGGTAGAGGGTCCAGGGTCAGACTGCATTTTTCTCACCCTATGACATGTACAGATGATGTAGCACGCAGTTCTCCACTGGTAACAATTAACAGATATTGTAAGACATGGGCACCTTTTTTGGGTGAATTTTCCTAATTTCTAGACATTTAATTATTATGTCAAAATCATCATTTTTTTTTACTGTGTCGATACAGTATCCATAATTGAAAGACAGAAATTTTGAGAAAATTATCAATGATACATCATTATTGTTTCTATCAATGAAATAAAATGTTGAGATAAAAATTATACAAATTATCATGATAATACTGGGCTGAGTTGACACCTGCTTAGTTGATGCAAAGCTTATTTAACAATATAAAGCTTTCAACAAATAGAAAATAAGATAGAAAGTGGCTAGCCGTACGGCTAGACAAAAGTTCTTGCCGTATGTGGGTCATGTATGACTAGCACACTGTATTGTCTAGCCGTACGGCTAGCCTAGCCACTTCCAAACTTCACACCCTTTGTACATATAATTAAAATTTGACATCAAATTATGGTATATAGAATTTAATGAAAAGCATGTTTCTTACTAGTCAAAAGTGAAAAGAACAATGAAAAACATACCATGACACAGTGTGTACTTCGTCAAACAGAATACAGATATTTTCCTCTACGAATATCACCATTTTCGCTGGAATCCTTACCTATGTAAGTGGCAGAAATCTGTCTAATTCCCAAACTTGTGTCTCCATCAGCAAAATACCAAAACAATTGGGTTTTCTTTAACACCAAGTTCACTATATAAATATGTTAACCCTTGAAAACACAGAGACTTTCCCGATCCTGTCTTTGCACACACAAAAGTGTCATTGTTCTGCTCAATGATAGATTGTACCACTGCCTTTTGAAACGGTTTAATGGATCAATAATTGAAACGTTTTGTAAGCTTATCGAAAGTTGAATTGTTAACAGTCGCCATTTTGTTTACAAAATTTTGAGGAATTACCTGTCTATTTATAATTTTGTACACACGTCATCTGTTTCAACCCATGAAAATGCGTATAAAGATTTTCGGGTGATTTGGATTTTGGAAAACTTTCATTGGTCGTTCAAAGTTCACTGTAAAGGTCAATATCATGAATCGACGCATTTTAAAGCAGCGGTCTGAAGTAACGTGAGTGTATTCAGTGAGCTGCGAAGGGAGCGTATGGACAAACATCAAGCTGAAGGATACTTTTGCTTTGATCGGTAAAGATCTTTTCATTCGTGCATCAGCAATCTTAAAGTATTCAAAAATAAAAACATTTAGATTTAAAAGTAATTGGTGATATACTTCAAAGAAGATCAGTGCAATTATTCTTTCGCTTTACCGACTGCTTAATTATTGTTGGATGCTTATCTTTAAGAAAAAGAACTTTATTGTCTTCTCCTGTTAATGGGTTGATCTAATGAAAGCAGAAGAATCTTTGATTCAAGATTTATAAAGTAAAATCTTTCAGAAACAATCATTCTTTATTTGTTGTGAATGAAAATGAAAATCCCGTGTGCATCGTTTTATGTTTTTTTTATTGTTTTTGTTTAATTTTAATATTGGTCTATGTCATATAATTAATATGTAATCATTTGTACAATCATAATGAACGTGCAATTAAACAAACTTGTTTACAAACTTCGTAAGATCTTGGGTCATTGTAATTTTTCTGTTGTCTTTACTAAAATCATTAAACGTATTATTAAAAGGGGTTATGACCCTACTATTTTAAGACATACCGTATGCTTAGTGTTTAACCCATTTACAGTTGGACGCGACGCTTTTCTCTTTTGATTACATCTGACGGACCAAGTGGGAGACTCTATGATGGACAGTTTTTAAAGCCCTTTGGGACTGAATTGCCTTAATGTTCGTCTTCTGTCTTGCTTCGTCGGGCCCTTGTGGGTGATTTTTTTGTTGCTCTGTCTTCCTATGGGACATTGGTACTCTTGTTATGGATATTGGGTTTACTTTCATATATTTCTACATGATCATTTTGGTGTTTTACTTATTTAACCTTTTGTAACCATAACAACTGTTACAATTTCACTTGGCGGGGATTGATTAAATTACACTGTCTCGTTTATAGGTACATAGACTAAGAGTGAGGTTTGGTGCACCATTAACCGGTTTTTTCTCCCAAGCAGTAATTATGCTGCTGACCGTTCCAAGGCGTCGCCCCTCTGTGTTCCTCAGATGTATGTCTATGTTGTTTTATACTGTTTTGGTGACACTTTTGTGTCTCTTGTTGTTTTCTCGTCTACGGTAAGTATCTTCCCCTTTGCCCCAGGTTTTTATTTATTTTATTTATTCCCCACCCCCCTTCCCCGGGTCTCATTTCCCTTCCCCTGTGCCTTTTGGCTTTATGGGCCTAATGTTCAATCGTTTGTTTTCTTTTGGTTCCTTTTCAGTTACTAATAATTTATTCTTATGTAGTGGTTTGCCTGCCCGTGCTCTGCCTTGTGCCCTTTCCTGTTTTTGTTTGGGGTCCTCCTGGGCTCCTTGCCACTAACCCTTGATACTGGGTCGGGTGGGGGCCGCGTTCATTGAACGCTGCCTTTCCTTGTTGATCTTGTTTATCATATTTTACCTAAACAAGAGAGCTGGCAATGTAACGAGCGACACTTCATTGAACATACAATTGATGCATAGAATGTTAGACAATTGTGAAGTATTAATTGTGCACTTTTAAATGCAATATCTTTTACTCTGCTTCGATTCATGGTCATTAAATATGATGTCAGTTTCTTATTTGTATGAAAAGTAAGGACTACGAGTAAAGTTTCAATAACGATTTAAAATGTTATCTTGTTTTCTACTGTAGTCTAGAAGAATTGTCTATCTAAGAGTCATCATTTAAAAGGATAGTTATTAAAAAGCAATTACCCGAATAGAATAAAGCATGCAACTTCAAACTGATGAGTTTCGAATTGTTTTGCAAAAACGGCGCATTTTGCTTCAATATTAACATATTGACATTTTTTATCGTATTAAGTATAGCTTAATAATATTGTTTTAGGCAGATCATTTGTCACAGATAAACTTCGCCTCGCTCGAGAATTGAAATTACAAACCCGACGCTTCCTTTTGTGTTAACGAAGCATGACCGACTTAATGAGCAGAGAAAAATAAATAAATAAAAAAAAGCTGATACCATATAAGAGACAAAGTTTTCTATATTGGAAACTGACATTTTAAACAAACGCTTGAAACAATTATCAAATTTAACAATACAAGAAACTATTGTTTGAAACTTATAAATGATTCTGATGAAAATGAAAATTTACAATATATATACGAAACAACATTAATATGTTTTCCATTCCTTGATTTAAAGGGTGTTATAAAGGACTTTTAAATGTTGTTGATAAAACAAAGAGACAAAAAATCATGACACATCTATCGATTAAATTACTGTTAGATCGCTATATAATCAACATGTTTTATGCATCATTTAAAAAAAAAATGTTTACATAATGAACTGTTCAATCATTAGTCGAAACATATATTATATATAGTCCGATTTAACAAAATATTTTTTGGATATGGAAATAAATGTCACGATTGTCACAGATAAGAGATTTTGTATCAGTCTCAATGGAGATTTATTTTCAGCATTGTATCTCCAGAAGTAATAGGAGATAAGAAAATGATTGATGAGTTGCCTTCTATTTCTAAAGCACTATTAAATATCTTTCAATTACCACAAATATACCAGTGGAATAGATGGATGGTTTCTAAATCTTCATATTCAGACAATTGTAACCAGTTTAGAGTTTTATATGATCTTACGTATCGAAGATAAATGAAACCTTTTTTTTACCCACAAAAGTTTGCCGTAAAAGAAACAAAACAAACAAATTGTTGCATAAAATTTTACCATTTATAAAAAGATTGAAAGCCAGATCATTACTTTCAATCCTCTCTGATACTAATTTAAAAACTTACTAGGTATCATCAACCCGAATCGTGAAGAATGTTTAGATATTTGTCTAGTACTCAAATAAAGGCATGTTTAGAAACTGGAACACTTTTTTAAACTCTACACATGTTTTCAATAAACATAAGCCAAACTATTCTAGATATTTTGTATTTAACAAACAGTAATAAAGCAACAACAGAATATCTAACAATATAACTGACTCCTTTGAAACCTTATATCGCCGTTAATATTACACATTTTCCAAAACATAACGTTTCATAATAGTTTTATAATAGATAATGTATGAAACAAACTAAAAAGCTTTTAAATCATTACACGACTTAAAACAGAAAAAGAACAGCAATTGATATAATTGCGCACATTGTAATTATATAAGCGATGTTACCATTGCAGTCTTGTAATTGCTTGCATCAAATACTTAACTGTCAAATTGTTAATAGGCTTCATGCAAATTGATTTTACGTTCAGCCTTATTTAAAATATTACAGAGTATTTACTGTTCATCGTCTTTGATTACGAGTGATTTCTCATTTTTAAAAGTAATTACAACTGACAATCATAAGAGAATTTTAACGTGTAGGCAATGATTACTTGTTGGTAAAAAAGTACAAGTAAAAATACAAGTTTAATATGAAACATAAAGTCGTTAAACTAAAACGGTGTTTATCTCCTGAACATTAATATGTAATGAATTAAGTACTGGAATTTCAATCTGTTGTTTTTCTTTGATATTGATGATTTATTTGCCAACAATGCCGGTTTAAATTGTTCAGTCTTCATAAGATCTTCATATAGCGAAAAATATTTTCATTTATCTACTACAACATTTTAAACCCCGTAAATTATTTTAAAGATCTAATGTTAATCTCTTGCAAACTACATATTAAATAATTCAGGCAGTTTCCGCAACTAACACTGATCTCAAAATGATTGATGCTGACGTAATGACGTAAGTCAGTTCACAACACCAAAATCCTTCTTATTGTAAGCCTAATCTTCCTTAATAATAATTGTAATACAGGTACATATTTTCAATTAAATATTTTCAAAAAGTCAGATGAAATTACGGGAAAGTATTTGATTTGCACTTGCTTTGCGTTAATCATCAATTCTATTTCAGATGATTTCTCTTCAACTGCAAATATGCACATATATGATGAACTCTAAAGATTGACAGATTATGGTTCCTTTTGTCGTCATTCCAGAAATCAATTTACTACAAATTTCCATGAAAGTCAATTTGATATTTGAGATATTTTCTAAAGAGAAACAACAGCATACATATCATTTACGATATAATTGTTAAAATAAGATTTTGCAGCTTTTTGTTTTGGGTGCCTAATTTGACTACGGTTTTGGATTCACTGTATCTATGAATCGAAATAGAATATTTGTTTGTGTTTATTTTCAAATATTTATTATTTTCTAATTGAAGAAACTTAATAATATTGCTGACTTCACTGATAATTCACTATGTTTGCTGATAAAATGAATTTTAATGTATTGACGCTTAAGAGTAAACAAATTGTTTTCAATAATTTTAAAATCAAGATTACAAATTATAACATTACATACTATTTTTCCTTTGAATGTAATTTATTCACGTCAGAATTTATTTATATTGTTCAATAAAAGCACAAAGGCAATAACAAACATATTGGTCTTAAAAATAATGCATAAATTGCATAAGAACATCCTTGCCAAAATGCGGAAAAACGAAAATGAATTCATTAAAAAATCGACATTTTGAAGAGATCCATTCCTTTCTTCCGTCAAGCAGAACGCAGGTACTACGTCATCAAAATGACGGTTTTATGACAATATTTCAACCCGGATTTTTTTCAATCACCCATTGTGTCTTAAGACGTTTTTGAAAAGGTTAATTTAATGTTTTAATTGTTATGTTTTCTATCCTTAATAGGGCTAGAGAACGTTTTAAAACTTTAAAAGTATAAAAAAAAAATATTCGAGCAAATTTGGAAATTTAAGATTTTGTTCTTATAGCAATTTGTTGCGTAAGTGTGTACAGTAAAGAAAGAAGGGTAATGCATCATGCGCTTTAACATGAAAAACATTGAAAAAAGGAGAGAAAAAAATTTAAATGAAATTTCGGTGGATATATTCCCTAAGGAAGCGCCAAGTGCCATAAGTGTAAGTACTTTGTCTAATATCCAAGCAATTTATATTGAGAATTTTCTTTAAAACAAGTAGTAGCACGGGTATTATATTACAATATAAATCCGTGGTAGTAGTAATCGTTAGTATTTCCTTTGGTGCATATTATTCGAAATGATGATAACTCTGTCGTGCTTAATTGACCAATTTATGATTATCTCTCCAATTACATCATTCTTGGGAATTCTGAGAACAGGTACATTTTCGATTCTGAAAGTTTGTTAAAAAATCAATTGAATCAATTTGAAACCGACCCACCCTCTCCTTTTTTCATATGTTATCTTTGCTGCCGTTTTTTCGTTTTTATTTTCAGGTTTTTGTTATCTACCTGTACGCACTCGTGGAATATCAACGTCATGGCTTTTGGACAACTTGTGCTAATCCCGCTTCAAATTAGACATGACGATAACAATCAACCTTGTCGTCAAATTGGATCTATTTTATAACAATTGACACTGGTACAATTTATTATTTTTGAAATGTTAAACGTGGAGATATTGTTTCTAGTATGCACCATACTAGAAGGTGTGAGGATTGATCTACTGTATTACTGTAGGGACCTGGTGATAACAATACAGTGATTTCCAAATTAAGATAAATAAGATTTTATCAGTCTTTGGCAAATTATGTTTAAATATTAAATGTATAGATATTTAGACCTTGCAGACAAATGACCAACCATATATACTTCACTTCACTAATGAGTTGTCTAAATGTTGTCCTTAAATTTAAAAGAATTTCTATATTTCTATAAAAAAACAACAAAAAAGAAAAAAAAAAAGAAAAAAAAGCGACACTCAAATGATCAAATGTGCATTTTAAAACTAATAATCATTTAGCAATAAGGCTTCTACACCAAGAAGACAAGAAGAATACTTCCTGTCTGGGCTCTGCCTTGCACCCTGTCCTTTTTTTTGTTTAGGGTCCTCCTGGGCTCCTTGCCGCTGGTTCTTGTTGCTAGGTCGTGTTTTAATTGATAATAGGCTTAACTTTAAACGTTAAGTAGTAAAATTGAAAATACAAATATATGACGTCACTGTAACGTCATACAAAGACTGAAATATTTGTAAAATTCTGTCCTATTTATATATTTTTATTGATAAAACAAATACTTTCATATAATTTATACAGAGGAATTACAGCATATGTCATTTGTGAAATTTGTATGGAAGGCGGCCAAATCTGGAAACAAAGTGATCCCTCGGAAGCATTTATCACAACAAAATTACAACAGAATTGCAGATTCGGTTTGATTGAGTCTGTAAATGAGGGATAATGAAAATGTACACCATCCCTCACGCCCCATAGCACCGGCTAGGAATTCCTTACGATTATAGAAACAAATTCTTATTTCGTTCATCTGATGTAAAATGAACAAACAGAAAACGTGGCCATAAAGTCTTTCAGTAAGAACTCTGGATTACCGAAGGGCAATAATGAAAAATGCAATGAAAGAAATATTTCTGAACTATGACTGCACTATGTCGAATTAAAAACATTATAGACTTACCTTCTGCATATATTTCTGGACTATGACTGTGCTAGGACTTACAAGCTGCATATGCGGTCAACCATCATACTTGTAATGTAGATTTTAGAACAGGCCAGTTAATTTCTAAGCATTTTCAGAGACCAGTTTTGAGTAAATGACATACAAAATTCGCGTTTTGTGAAATATTAACATTTATAAAACAATTGGATACAACAGTGATAGACGAGGACACAGATTTACTGGTTACTTGTATTTTGTGTTGTCATGCTAGTCGAGATTCCCACGATATATTTTTCAGATTAGATATAAAACAAAGTGTACCTCATTCCACTTGTATGGAATCAGCAAATCGGCCAGTTTCCGTTTATTCCAAAATGATTCCAATTTTTGAGACTTTGCAGGTAAAACAAAGATTCTTCGCGATAATAAGTTGTGACAAGTGGAGAAAATAATATTGTTTTTGTTTTATGAAGGCGTTGTGTATGATGGACTTGATGTGTTGAGGTTTAGAAAATGTTCTAATAAGGTTTTAAATACTTTCAACCACGTTCAAGTACATACCTTGCCTCTAACTTCTGCTGCTGCAATGTATCACAGTTTATGAGTGTACATACAAACACAAGTTTGGAAACAAAACGTCATTGCAGTGGGGATGGAAACTTAACAATGGAAGTCTTGAACCAATCAAAACTAATCTATAACCAGCACCTCAAACATTGCGGAAGAATATAAGGAGCAACTGCAAACGAGATTGCGATCAAAAGCGGTGTATATGTCGTAAACACGGATTAGAATGCTCTTTAGGATGCAGAGCATGTCATGGTGACAGTTGTTCAAATTCGCCATATATTGACGATAACGATATTGAATAAGAGCAAGAGTACGTATGTCCCTGCTAGTGCTCGTTCAAATCAATAACCACATAGTTATTATGCATACATTTTAGTACAGACCCAATCTTGTTTCGTAATATGCAAACATTGTATTTGTTTTATTCAGTGAAAATGCGCATTTAAGTCAAGCATCCGCAGTACACGTATTCTTGGGTATTTAAGAAATATATAATTGATATATATTGATATTATAAATAGTTATATGCCACTATTTGCTTTGAAAGACATGTTAAGGCTGCAGAATAAATTTGCATGCATAATTCTGTTTGATGTTCCTCGTTTGAAATGACCATTTATTATACATTTTATGTTTAACATTACATTATAGTTCTATTGCTATTGATAAAAGAATAAGTTGCAACATATGTTTATATTATGAGTTAAATTTGTTAAGTTAGTATTTGCATTAATTTGGTTCATAGACTGTGCATTCAGGAAAATCGTACTTTGATCGACATGAATTTACCAAAGTGGCCTCATCATAGGATTAATGTTTTAGTATTTTAGTCTTACATTGTTCGTTAAATACAGTTAAGACAACTTAAACTCTATATTTAGGAATTTGACTTCAATTGTGGAAGGTGCAAATAAACTATGATAATGAATAATAATGTTGTGACTTAAAGTTAATATATAATTTAAGGACCATTATATGAATGATAAAATGACTGAAATTTAAGTTGATCCCTCAGTGTTTTAACGTGAAAAGGATAAGATTATTTGTGTTCCTTTATTCAAAAATCTTTCGAAGAACCACCAATACTATATTATATATGTACATTATGTATGATAAGATTATATTATTTACGATTATGTTTAAGTTGTAAAACTAAGAAAATAAATAAAAAATAATAATTTAAAACGAGAGACCTTTTTTGTCCAATTTTCAGAATTTTCCCTTTTGAACAGCATTTGCATTTTGTTAATTGAATGATTTCCTTCCTTTGTGCTAGCTACACCAGTAACAAAATAATGATAAAAAAGGTTTGGTACAAGGTCATGCACAGACTCCATCAAACCGAGTCATGTAATTTTGTTGTGTATGCTTCCGAGGATTTGATTAAAATTTCCAGAAAACGTGAAGTTGTTATACATGTATTTGTGATTGAAATGTTCATGATGAAACAGTCCATTGCAACGCTAAATTTGTCAACTGGGAAACGCCACTACAAATCCATTACAAACACATATTTATCAACTTTACGTGTCTTGGAATTTTTAATCAAATCTTTATGGTATAGCATTCTTCGAATTCCTTTATTTGGTGAGTTTTCAAAATATATATAAAAAAATGACAACCCTTTACCTCTGTTGACACCTGATTTTAGGGTATGGACTAGCTTGAAAGTAGCGATGGAGCGATTTACCGTATATCTCCGAAAGAGGTAGCTCTATCAGTGTTAAAAATCTAAGTTATAAAAGGGGCATAACTTTAAAAAAATAATTTTAGCATTTTCTACCATTTTGAAATGGCGTCTTTTCTATAACAACTAGAACTATCACTAAATTTGATTTATACCCCCTCAAGACTGCTTCAAAAATGAAGAAGTTACAAGTAACAGAATTGCCTTGTTAAAGAATTGAAATAGATTATGGTTGTGTGCAATTAAAGATAGTTGTGGTTTGTGTATGTTGCATTTCCTTACAATATGGTTGACCATTGATGACGTTTATTTGAATTACTCTGTAATAAATCCAGAAAGAGTTACGCTTCTAGAGCACTGCACTTCCTCCCACTGCGCTTGACCATTGTATGAAGTTGCATTGAATTCTAAACATTAGTTTTAAGTTATGCACCGGACAAGGAAAAGGAACAAAGGGCAATAACTCTACAAATACTGAAGATGGAGTTATTGTACACTGCACTTCCTCTCATTTCGCTTGACCCTTGTATGAAGTTGTATTGAATTCCAACTACTAGTTTTCAAGTTATACTCTGGACAAAAAGGTAACAAAGGGCAATAACTGTAATGAGTCAAAATAGAGTTATGCTTCTTCTGCACTGCACTTTATCTCACAGCCCTTGACCATTGTATGAAGTTTCATTGAATTCTAAACATTAATTTTCAGGTTATGCACTGGACATTAAAAATTAACAATGGGCAAAAACTCTTAAATAAGTCAATAAAGAGTTATGGTTCTGTGCACTGCGCTTCCTCTCAATATACTTGAGCATTGTATGAAATTGTATTGAATTCCAAATAGTACTTTTCAAGTTATGCTCTGGACAAGAAAAAATGCAATGGAAAAGTAACAAAGGGCAGTAACTCAATAATTACTCTTGACAGAGTTATGGTTCTTGTGTACTGCACTTCCTCTTATTGTGCTTGACCATTATATGAAGTTGTTTTGAATTCCAACCATTTTTTTAAAGTTATGCCCGGGACAAGGAAAAGTAACAAAGGGCAATAACTCTATAATGAGTCATGATAGAGTTATTGTTCTTGTGCACTGCACTTCTTCTCAATGTGTTTGACCATTGTATGAAGTTATATTGAATTCCAACCATTAGTCTTCAAGTTATGGTCAGGACAAAAGAAAGCAATGAAAAAGTAACAAAGGGCAAGAACTCTGAAATTACTTCAAACAGAGTTATGACTCTTGTGCACTGCACTTCCCCTTATTGTGCTTGACCATTGTATGAAGTTGTTTTGAATTCCAACCAGTAGTTTTCAAGTTATGCTCCGGACAAGACAAAATTAACAAAGGGCAATAACTCGTGAATTAGTGAAGATAGAGTTATGGTTCTTGTGCACTGCATTTCCTCTCAATGTGTTTGACCATTGTATGAAGTTGTATTGAATTCTAACCATTAGTCTTCAAGTTATGCTCCGGACGAGGAAAATGCAACGGACGTCTGGACCGACCGACCGACATACCGACCGACCACCGGGTGACACCTATATACCCCCCCCCAAACTTCGTTTTTGGGGGTATAATAAACCTGTACACCAAGTTTGAAATGCACTTTTATTTCTTATGAAAAATGGATCTTAACGAAAAGAATAACTATCGCCGTTGCCGAAGCCTGCCGACGAGAGGATCATGAAATAACTCCGTTTTTTATCGCAAAGTGGAGCTAAAATTGAAAGAGAAGGGTTTAGATATTAAAAAAAGAAAAGACACCTTAGAGAACTTATGTAAATAGAGTTTGTCTGTACTTTGTCACATTGTCTAGTTATTTTACTACAGCAATTACACATTCACAAATAGGATCAACATTTCATTTTACCAGATAAACGTAAAATGAAATAACAATCTATTTTTTCCTTGACATTTAATAAAGTTATTGTCTAGACAAGACATTCTTCTTTTGAATACTTTAATTGGAAATCAGCTAAGCATCTCAAATATCTGGAATTGGTTACAATCTTCGCTTACGTTTTTGAAAATGTAGACATCATGAAATTGGTTATAGTTTGATCTTTACCATTGAACATCAAGTCAATAAATCAAGAGTGTATCTAAAAAGGTGAAGCCAAGACATACAGAAAAAGGCAATTTCATTTATTAAAAAAAAAATAATAACAACAACAACAAAAAACAAAAACGTTTGTTTGTTTCTTTGGCATTAACGGTGACATTGGCACATAACTGGTCACACTGTGCCGAACACTGTAAGAAGAAGTATTGGTGAAAGAGAGTTAATTAAATCTTAGAATAAAAGAAATAAGCAATAAATAAGCAACCAATCCGTATTTTGGATTTCACTGAGGCCAAAAAAAAAAAATCACTACAAAAGTTAATGTTTTTTTTTGTATGTAACAATTCTTGTATATAAGGGGTGTAATTTCAATTTTCATGCACATTCAGAAACATCATTTATTTGATTGTCTTTCTTTTTAAATATTGACTACACGAATTTATGGTTTCGTGTATTTCACACTTGATGGATTAAAACTCTGTTAAAGAGACAGACAATAATAACGATTTGATCTTCGAAATTCGAAACAATTCATTAGGAAAATTGCTATGCATGCAACTTAGACAATAATTATACCCTTAAGCACACCTGGAAAAATGTTAAAAGATCATATCTTACTGACTCAGAACCTAGAAAATAAGTCACAATAATCAATATACAGCAAGTATTTGAAAAAGTGTGTGTACCTTTTGTGAGCGATAAAAGATCACGACAGATTGAATCTGAAATATTTAGAGTTCGATATGGATAAAAGAACGGTTCGTGTTCTTTTAGCAAGGATTTAACAGAACACAAGAAAAAATAAACTCGCTATTGTAAAAAATGTATTATTCCCACCAAATATCAGTATTACAAGTAGTCCATACAATCGCAATACACTAATCAAAGAACACCTAAACTGACTGACTTCAAAATTCAAAATTGTACCAGTTCATGTTAAATGTTGAATTCTGCTTAAGCCGGTGCTAGGGGGCGTGGACGGTAGTTTGCACTTGACAGTACTGTCCATGAGTAGGCTCAATTTAATCGAGCCTGCAACATTTTCAATTTTGCCGTGTTGGGCCTTTTTTTAGGGATTCTTATTTTCTCTATTTGAAACACACTCAACACTCGTCAAAACACGCTTATATATATCTTAAACTAGTCCTCTGAGTCCAGCTAAACCTTAACATCCAGTTTTTCTATAAAGTCCTAAAAATTCAATGATTCCAATCAGAATCCGTCACACTGTATCTGTTATCAAAACGAATATATTATTATTACCAGTATCATCATGTTTGCTTTAATCACATTCAAAAGCGAAAGTTCCGAGTTTCATATGAAAAATTCTTAACCATAAAACGGATCAAAATGTAAATAATATCGAATTAAATGAGGAATAATTTGCCAAACATTTCTGTGACAGTGTCACAATAATTATCAGCATAATCACTGTCATTTAAAAATAGTTAATCTTTCATTTCTAGTTGCATAATGCTCTTTTATTGCTGTCAAGTTGAGGAGAATTAGCTATATTTTTTAAATAGACAGGCTATTATAAAAATAAAATAAAAATTGACGATAGAATAAAAGAACTGTTCAAAATATAGAGCCTCAGCTGAAAGTAACCAATGAATTATGAAGAAAAGTCATAGAAACTGAATAAGGTAAATAAGTAATAATATATACATTTATGTAGAGGAGGTTACAGTTATGATGAAGTGATTTTCTAACTTTTACCTGTCCATTCACTATTTACACCATGGTTATAATAATGCCATTGCAATGCAATGCAATATAAAATGCATTCTGATAAAATTATTATCTATAATATCTAGGATAATAACATTTTCAATATCAGTTAATAGGTTAAGTTAATCTACACACACTCTTTTATTTGTGTTTCATTTCTGATGACATTAAATACATGTTAAGTACATTTGAAAAACAAAGTCCAATTATTTTATCTTAACATAAATAAATTATAACAGATATGCATTTTACTGCAATGCATTACTAAAGTATTGCCCCTTGGGTTTTAACAGGAACAATTTTAATCTGAAAGTTGTCCGCGTGTTAAAATATTCTAACAATCGGTAAAAATCAAATCATTGCCGCTAGTTTACAAACTGTCCATTTTAAAATGGCATCATGTCCATTAAAGTGTTAATGTTCAATGAACAGATGACAATTTTAATAGCTCGATATTTCCCCATAACAGTGTTCATTTTTATACATTTTCGAAAAATAATATATAATCCACATGCCCATACGGAAATATCTCTAAATTATATTTTTTTCAGAATGTACCAGTTACATTCAGTTCGTAAAAAGAGCGTGGTAGTCTTTATTATTTAGGTTGTTTTATATTGTTTCATAAATTTTTTTATGTTATCAATGTTTGGTGAGTCTCTATTATAATAGTACTGATAAAATATATTATTTATTCAACTTGACAGTAAAAAAGAGAGCATAATATCGCGTTAATAAATATATTGCATACTGGCAAATTTGTATCATATATTATGTCTGTCGTCATACATATTAGCTGTTTAATTTTGCATAATTCACGAATTACAAAGCATATTTAGAATGAATGCAGACAACTCGCCTTACCAATGAAAATAATGCATTCTATTATCTTGAAATAGTGTATTCTCTGTGAAACTTATTTGACTGTAATTTTACATTTTATGTAAACTTAACCGTATTTTCCTGTTAAGAGAATTCCTCTAGGGTTTTTTTTATGAATATTTCTGTGAGAAATCAACGTTTTTCGTTGAAACTTATTTGTAGCACGATTGTACGGAAAAGCCTACTATTTAAATAATGCATTTCGACAATTACTTTTTAAGTTCTTTAAGAGTGTTGCTTGAGTAATTAGTTGTTTGGGTTTGGGGCTACTTTGAAGTACACCAGCTATTAAGTATATATGCTC
Organism: Ruditapes philippinarum; assembly: GCF_026571515.1. Classification (NCBI taxonomy): domain Eukaryota; kingdom Metazoa; phylum Mollusca; class Bivalvia; order Venerida; family Veneridae; genus Ruditapes; species Ruditapes philippinarum. The sequence goes on from NW_026864177.1 coordinate 116,299, forward strand.
TATTATGTTTAAAGAAGTAGGCCAAATCATTGAACTCTGTATACGCTTGTAACTACACTCCTTGAGCGCTAATCTTAAATTACCATCCACTTTGCACTTCCCTTCCATTTGTAATTTAAACTTTTCCCAAGGAGTTGATGTATAGTGCACTTTCTATCATTCAGTATATAGCAGACGAAATGTCTTTCAGTGCATAAAGGAATATTTTGTTCTGAGCGAAAATTATCTTTTCTTACATGCTATGTTCCAGCCTAGTAAATACAGATCAGAACAACCACGTTTTCATTTGTCTATACGTTTTAGTATATGTAATTTCAATTTAAAGTAAATATTGATGAGTTGAGAGATATTTTCTCATGGAAGATTAAGTCAATACTTACTATTGAGTCTATTGAGTCCAAGAAAAATAATGTTGATATTCATGAAAAAGATAATAATATTATTATTATTAATAATAATAATAATAATAAAAAAATAAAAGCAGTATTTGACAAACAATATTTTTGAAAGTTAACAAAGATAAACCAACAATTTATTTCATAGCATATAACAATTGTCGTAACTTTTCCAAAAGAAATTAAACAAAATAAATAAATAAAAAAAATAAATAAAAATGCGAAGGTCGGCATTCAATTAACTCATTCCCCATCACATGTAAACCATGGCCCAAGTGAATTTCCAATATCCAACATCCTAAATATTTAAGAGCAGAATTATACAAAAAAAAAAACAAAAAAACAAAAAAAAAAACCCAAAAACAATAAAAAAAAACACACACACACAAACAAAAACTGGCTATCATTCTTATAATTTTATAATATTGTAGTAAACTCATTTCTTTTGTTTTGTCAGAAATACAAATAGAAAATTGATACGAGATTTCAAATTCATTTGTCCAGATTTGCTCAATTCAAGTTACTGTCTGGGGCAAAGTTTTTAAGAGTTTTCTCAATTATCGCCAGCCTTTCTAATAATAAATCAAATAATAAAGACAAATGCGGTCTTTGTTCGGATTTGAAAAACGAATGAGATGTAAAACCCCATGAAGAGAACTTCCATACGTGCATTGAATCAATTTCCATTATTTCATTTAAATGTAATTACAATAAAGACTTAAGACATTTCCTTTGCTGGTTTGTAGGTTTTAGGAGCTTAGATTTAAAAATAACTAAAAAAACAAAAACAAAAGAAACAACAAAAATATGAACTGACGCAAGAACTTGACTTTTTAGGTAGGAACCTAATTTGTGCTCGCGAAAAATTGCTATTACGTCAAACACATTCACGTATAATTTTCAAATCCATTCAGGTATAACAGAATTATTGAATTGACAGAGACATAGGAGCACTTTCATAAAAAAAATCTTATTATGATGTTTGATCTACAAATGTGACATTCCTCTGTAGGAAAGTCAAACATATCAATACATAATATGAGCCGCGTCACGACAAAACCAACATAGTAAGTTTGCGACCAGTATGGATCAAGACCCGCCTGCGCATCCGCGCAGTCTGATCAGGATCCATGCTGTTCGCTATCAGTTTCTCTTCTTGTCATAGGGTTTGTAAGCGAACAGCATGGATCCAGATCAGACTGCGCGGAAGCGCAGGCTGGTCTGGATTCATGCTGGTCACAAACCCACTATGTTGGTGTTGTCGTGACGCGGCTCATATTTTAAAAATAGATCCGTCAATGACAGAATTGTTGATCGGACACAAAACAATGTACTTTTATAAACATACAAATCATGACATTTGGACAACAAGTATGACAGTAACATTTGAGGTTTTTACGTTTTGCAACTCGTCATGTCCAAAACATTTATCCATTACAAAAATGTTAACTAGCTAGGAGTAAGTCTTAGGTTACGATCTCTAGAAAATTAACAAAACACGATTTTATTGTACAATGATCACAATTTTTTTCTATAAGAAGTTCTATTTTCCATTCTTCAAATGTCATCCTCATTACATTTCTAGGGTCGTTTAGTGTTACATTATTACTAAGGTCGTTTGGTGTTTCATTATTTTTGGGTCGTTTGGTGTTATATTAAGTAGAAATGACGTGGAAGGGTCTGATAACAGGTAGAGCAGAAAATTCCAATATCGAAAAAGTCTGCGGAAATAACACTTTCTGATCATTCCGGATGAACTTTGTTTCAGAAGTGTCTAATTATCTACACTACACAGACTTTACGTTGTTATGAAATTATTTTGGAGATTTCACACAATATGTTCGATGTTTTCAAATTGATTAGTTTCCTGTTTTGTTAAAATAAATCCTAGATCAGATTACGGTGTCTGAAACAAAATATTATTTCGTAGATCATGATCGCTCTTCATGAATAAAACTCAAAATTGAAGCGACTCAACTATTTCGGTGTAAAAATATGATACAAGAAATCGGCATAAGACAGAGTTTGACATCGAACGTTTTAAAAGAGAAAGCCTGTCAATGTTTCTCTGTTACTATTGAGTTATTTGTTTCTTTATTCAAATATTATAATGTGTACATGTATATAATTAAAGATGTATATGCTAGTATGGTTTTCATGCCAATTTCAGTTAGTTCTCTTTTTGATCCAATCTGGGCAGCCGGTCCCCTTAACCAGTGTTCCGGATAACACACCAGAAATTACAAATTTCTTCGTAAGTGCCAAACAACTTTTTATAATATTATTTTAACCAGGAACGAGAGACAAATGTCTACTCTACTAGTCTCAATGTTTGAAAACAACGGACAAAATAGAGCATATCATAGCATATTGTCCGTGTTGTGTTAAACGGCGGACATAACTACCAATGAAAGACAATCTTGACAAATTAAATACTTTAAAAACAGACATTAAATATTTTTTTCTGTCGGCACCCAGATTGAATGGTACTACGGCTGTAAAATTGAGACACTTGAATAATCAGTGTGCAGGCACAAGTTAAACGTGAAACACTTGACACTATTAAAACAGATTGTTCTTCTTTTATTTGATTAATTGTATGTGCTGGTCCTGAGACATAACAATCGATTATTATTGACGGGTGGAAAATGGTCCCATGTGAATTAGGTCGGTTGATATAAAAAATTATTTCCAAACAAAATTTGCAAAAGAAGTAAAATCACTCTTCTTGTAGTATTTAGGCAGTTTTGTTAACAACTTTAACACTTTCAATAGAGGTAACTTAAAGTTTGTAAGAAGGTAATACTGTCAAAGAACCAATGCTTCCATTTTGATTTGTTTTGTTAAAGCTTTTAATTGATTATGTTTTAAAGCAGAGGAACAGCGAATGTTTTGCTTAATATATGTTGCCAAAAGCAACATAGGATTACAATATACTTTTGGAATATTTTTGTTTGTTCACTAAACTTGTTTGTATTGTTCTTTTTGAACCAAAACAAAAATAAATAAAGTATACTATACCTAAGGCCTAAAAGAATCAGTATCATCTTCAGCAAATATTTCATACAAAAAAAAACAACAACAACAAAAAAAAACAACAACAAAAAAAAAAAAAAAAAGAAAAACAAAAATATTTAAACTTAAAGAAATATAGAACAGTGCAAGTTCATTGTTATATTGATTAACTAATTTAAATATTTTTTCTCATATAATTCGTTTAGTTTCTTCACATGAGAGTGTGTATTAGCTTAATTAGCTAACATAACACTCTCTGTCGATGGACATAAATATCGCAAACATTTAGAAGTCGTCTGCAATTGCGTTAATTGCAAATGATGTAGTGTTTTCGGATTACAAATAACGTCGCTTAATACATGGCGAGGAAACCATGTTTCAGTAGGGATTATATTTATTTTATCGGCTTTTTGTTAAACTACAAACTTTACTTTTTATAATAAAAAGTAAAACAAACACCTCATCTTACAGTTTATTAGAACTTAAAAAAATTCATTAAGTTAAATTCAGAAGAATAAAACAAATTAGAACTGACAAGCATATATAAAAGGTTGTGATTTTTCAGGCATACTTTGGTTTAGAAAAAACTGATATCACCGATGATTACACTCAATATTACATGTCAAATAAAATCTTTAAAAGCATTTAAATATGATATACGATATAGTAGAATTTGGTATGAAATAAAAAAACACATTTACTTGTATAATCATTATAATATTTGAACAATTGATGTATCTGACTGACATAAAACTGATAAATACACTGTATTTGTAAATATTCATAACAGAGATTATTTTCATTTTCTAGTTGAAGGTTATTTGGTATCTCTTTCTGTCTCTTATTCGATCTTTCTTTTAAAAATACTTTAAACATTAAATATCAAACACATGATTCCACCTGGTCTGATAGGACGGGCCGATTGCTTAGTGGTTAAAGCGTCTGTAGTTTGTGTTTTGGAGTCCTATTTTGACTACTGCCCTTTTTACTTGTTAAAGAAACAAGTGCTTATCAGTTCCAGGGAGCGGGATCGGATGCCATTAACATAAATTGCAGGTACAGTCGAGCTTAAAATGAGTTTATGTTTAATCTGAATTTCACCTGATATATGGATTTTTATTTGTCGGAAACATAATGTTCAATAAAGTATTTTATTGATCATAAATGCAAACTTCCGTGCTCTGCCAGACGCCTTGTCATGTTTTTGTTAAGGGTCCTTCTAAGCTCTCTGTCACTAGTTCTTGATGCTGGGTCGTGTGGGGGTTGCGTTCATAGAATGCCGACATACCTTGTTGATCTTGTTTATCATATTTTAAATACAAGTATAATGTACTGATTGTGTTCGTATATTTGAACTCGAAACAACATTTGAATACTCCACACGATGACAATAAATAAATGTCATTGCTGGTACAAAGAAGTACACATGTATATTATGCCATGAGCAATACATGTTAAAAAGGTTACCATAATAAAGTTAAACAACAACAAAAATCGTTCTAGTAACCTCGGAAGCATTAATCACAACAAAATTACATAACAAATTGCAGGTTTGAATGAGTCTGTACATGAGGGATAATAAATAAGTGCAACATCCCTCACGCCCGCTAGCACCGGCTTGAGTGGTACTCAATTCGCAACCCTTAATAATGCTGGCATCAATGAAGGACCAGACAAATATAACAACGCTGAAGTGAAGTAGGGAGCAACTTTTTACAGCTGCTACACAGTACTTGACACCTGTCGAGCGTTACTCAATTTCCAACAGGTCGGAGCAAGCAGTGCTTCATCAGTTTTTAAAGTATATCTTATTCATAATTTTGAAATTCGGATAAAATCGTTTAAACAAACTTTATCTTATCAATAAATGCTTTGATTTAAAACTACCATTATCTCTTCAAAACCATCACAATCAAGTTTATCTTCTTCGTAATCACAATTCAGTTACACATTCTCATTTTTTAAAGAAGAAAATTTTATAGAGCTTGCAATGAATATTTTACTATCAAGCATTTCTTCTTAAATGCTATGATCTTGAAAAGAATGTTGCTTTTTTTCAAAAGCTATTTGTCTTTTTTGTCTTGTAATGAATTAAAAAATATAATTGCTTCATTAGAAAAATTCATAAGAAAAAAAGGAAATTGTTATTTTGCTTTTCAAAACGCTATTTAAATAGCCATTTGCGGGCATATTTTACTTTTATCAGTTGCCACAAGCCTAATTTAAATAAAATCAAATAAACGATCAAATGCTGCCTTTATTCAAACCTGAAAATCGACTGACATTCAAAATACCCCTAAAACAGAATTAAGCTACGAGCATTGAATAGATTTGTGTCGTTCATCGTTAATCAGATATTTTGGAAGACTGTTTATATATATATATATATGTTGTTATGTGCTTGATAAAACTATTTTATTAGGTCGTAAGTGCTTTACTATTCCTAGATAAACATATATTTCACAGAGCAAGAAGTGGTATATTTCAACCAGTCACAAATCAGTACATTAATTTAATTGCATTTTTAAATAAAATGAAACAAATATTGAGTTTTCAAAAGACGAAACTAAATAACGGAGAAGGTTCATTTGCTATTTTAAAACTTGAATTTAACAAAGTTTTACCATATTTTGTTTATTAAGACTAAGTAGTAAGAGACATTGGATGTTTTGAAAGACAGCCATACTTGTTTCACATTGCGACATTCATCTGCAGTGAAATGTTACATCTTATAAAAGTATTATCAAGTATTTTTTATTTTCATCTTAATTTTGAACAATAATGAATTTATTATGTATTTTTATGATTTCAATGTATATATTGTTTATGATAATGCATTTGTTTGTCATCTGAGTTGAAGGTAAATAAAAGTACAATTGTTCTGAAACAGTACTATTATATAACATTTAAATGTGTACAGTATACAATTAAACCTCGAATAACGTCTCCAAAAAGTGCAAATCTAGCCTTTTCTTGCACTTCAAAACAATTTATTCATTTAATTACAGAGTACTCTTTAAATCTATCTGTTCAAATTGAACTTCACAGAGTTTCCTCTTGTTTTAACATTAATTATGGGAGAGAGAAAAAGTTATCCGGTACACCAACTGATGTCTTTGACGTTTTGTTTATTAGAGGGTTTTAAGTACAAGAGTTTCTTTTCTAAGAAAATTGGTATAACCGTTATAGGAATTATTTTGGCTGCATTTACATGATTTTTATTCGGATATTTTTGATCTACAAGGCAATTAATTCAACTTAAAGGAAATTATTTTCGCGAGACAATATATTCTTTTTACCACAAACAGACAGACGTTACAGTGGTAATTTCACAGTTTTATTTGCAAACATATCTCAATAATCATCTTAATAATATTTGTAATAACGATTAATTGAAAGAAAAAAACACATCATGGTTTGGATCGTCCATGTCCGCATTGTTTAAAAGCGTTTATTTCAAACATTCAAATATAGGCCACATAACCCGGCAAGTGATGTCTTTTTACAACAGAAAAGCTAGAAGGTCGCCTGGTGACAATAAAAAAGTCGTTGAATACTTAAGTATCAGAATTATTTCGTATATTGTGTGTCGTTTGGTTTATACAGAATTCATTTTAGTTCGATTGTAAAGGATTCCTACAGTGTAAAGGACACCCTCAAAATTTGTTTCTGGAACCAGCCAGTACCTCTCAATGAGTGTAATAAAACAACCGCTCGACTCTGACGGGCTTAAAACCCAGTGGAATAGAAACCCTGAGATTACTAGTCAGACTTGTTAACTACTGGAATATTCCGCTACTAAGGTGTCCTTAGTGTAACATTAAATACAAATGACGGTTCGGATAGATGAAAGAGCAGACAATTCGTTTTAGATATATCTGCAGAAATGTCACTCTCTGTACATTTTTTAATTAACCTTGTCTCTATGTTTATCTTTTGATTTTTTTTCTACATGACCTTTTTACATTGATATGTCCTGGTAGACAAGGAAATTGAAGCTGTATGCAAAATGTGCCGGGTTTTCAAATTCTTTTGCTCTCTGTTTGGTTTAGATGTATATTTTTATATGTTATTACTTTCATTACATGTAATGCTCCGTGATAACGAACGATGCATTTAATGGGAATCATACATATCAGCCAATTCTTTGCAAATATGCTGGTATCGTTCAACAGATAACGCACAAATACGCGTGTTTCTTTAACGCTAAATTGTGTTTATGTGGTAGACGTGCCATTTTGCTTTGACAAACACTATTATAGTGTATATAGAATGATGTAATTGAAGACATCATCGGATGTGTTCTTTGAATGTTGCATCATTCATGAAACAGACTTACCAATTAATGATCGTTGATTGTTTTGATCGCAAAGTTCTGTGAAATATCTATTTGATAGTGAAAAAGCGTTGCATTCCTTGTGTTTGTTACTTGATACATACGATAGTTATATTTGACTCATATATTTCTTAGTAATTGATAATGATAATAATGCAAATCTGCTGTTATTTAATTTATTTCATAGGATAAAATAAGGTTCGATTTTGCAAGACCAATTGCAAAGTATGCATAAAGAAACTTTACCTTGCTTATCTATGCCCTGTTTTATTATTTGATTTCTTTTTTTTATGCAAAAAAACAAAACAAAAAACCAAAAATCATTACTGTTAAAAAGGAGGAACTGCGGATAAGCCTGGTAACATAGGTCTTTTTAAAATAATTGGCTACAAACAATTATCAGCGTTACTTTCGTAAGGTAATAAGATTATTGGCAAATTTGACATTTCTAGAAAAGAACATCAAGGTAAAAGCTTAAAACTTCATATGTGAATTTATGCCATATAAAATAAATGTCTCAGAGCCATAATTCTGATTTAAAACAATTATTCAGTTAATTTAATTCTAGTTAACGTATAATTTCGTTGATATAAAAGTTTTATCTTGAGCAAAACTCGAAAATATAGAGTTAAATCTATAGCCTCACATTAAAAGAAAATAATTTAAAAACTACACGATATTTTATCATATCAAGGTGTATTTGTCTTCCTTTCTTGTTTTTCTTTTCTTGTGCTTTCGTGTTGAGTTTGCATTAAACTTTTTACATTTTCTAGCATATTTGTAAATACCGTTCATTTACATTTCATAATAAACAAATAATTAATTAATAATAACTGTGGCTAAACTGCAACGATTGACTTAAACGATATCAGATATATTTGATACAGAAGTATCATCTATCGGATACATATTCGATGCCAGTATAATGAAATAATAAAGAAATGAAATAAAAGACTGACTTGGATAAGAACAATATCCCGTAAGGCCTATCGCGACACTAATATAACTCGGAAAACACGAAAATACGATGGTGAAAAGTCTAAATAATGAAACCATGATGTGAAAAGTCGAATATAACCATTTACTTACATAGTATATAATAAGCTAATTATATTGATGTTCTCTATCGTTGTGTTGACCAACAGGTATATAGTCAGTGAACCACTGTCAATGAATCATCATTTCTAAAGAATTGTAATAAAATATGTTTCAAACATTTATTTATGATACTGAAATATCATTTTTATATATGTTTTTGTAAAAGAACTACTAATGTTTCATTTTGGTGTGGGAGACAATTTACTGAGTTGTGGGAGAATGTAGCATAAATGAAGCATCATTAATTGAAAGGAAAACGGCAAAGACCATTAAGGAAGTTCAGAAAGAGTTCAGTTTGATTGATTATAATAACATTCATAAGGCTGTGCTTTAAAGGTGAAAATTATAGGTAAAATAACAGTAACACTAATGATACAAAGAAAGAATAATTATAATAAATCACGACAAGCGTCTATATAAACTCAAATGGTGCTGAAAATACACGTATTATTCATTTCCAGCTAATTAATTAAAGTTTTAGTGCATTTTTTATGTATTCATGTAAATGCTTAGGAATATCCACTATGTTGTGTTATATGCAAAGTCTTTAATTTACAGACCTTTGAACATGATTCAGTTTTACATTTTAACATAGCATATCTGATACTTTTTCAAATTTATTTTTATATAACAACGATTATGATATCATGTAATTCCTAATTTGTAATATAAACACAACTTTCCCGAACTGCCTTTTTGCAACTATTGCATTATATGAGTCTCATGGATGATTAAGACTTACCCGGAATGTGTTCAAGTCTCACAATTTTAATGTTGTTTTCAATAAATTGATACCTGTGTAAAGTTCAACGTTTTATCCATTAAAATATTAGATATTGTATATCCAATTCCGGTTCAGTCTGCTTTAAATAACCAACCATGGTAACGTTACAGCGATGTAGCTATTAAAACGTGAAGAACGATGAACTAATATAAACATGCTAGATAAACGTTAATTGTGTCCGAATTTACCGGAACCTGATGTAAAAACTCGAAAAGTTTCATTCTTAAATTCCATGCCATTTGAACGCTGAGTTATTGCGTTATGAAGTTTAATCTATTTATAGATCGAACATGTATTAAATAAGAAACACAATCGAAGCATCTGGAAAACGTATTCCATAAATATTTGTCAACACTTCGGTTCAAGAATTATTGACGTTGTCAACACAGCGCGTATGCGAATGACAATGCTTCCTTGGATATGCACGTGTCTTTCTTTTCATGAAAATGGGGTATTTTACGCATTAATATAAAGTTTGTTATATTAATTTTAAATAGATGATATTGAATATATGGATAAATTACACTAATAGAATTATTCCTTTCTGGTATATGTTTAAAATATCACCATTAATTGAAATAGTTTCACACATAATTTTAGATTTGGTAGTTTTGTGTGTGCTTAAATCTTAACATATTAACAAAATTATACATTTTCAACCTTATCTTATATCATTGTGAAACAAAGTGTTCACTTTAAACGATGTAGCCTATTGGAATCACAATGTTCTACCCATGCGATAAATCAAGACCAAGATCAGCGGGCACACGACTTGTAAGCGTCTTTACTGTTCCCTAATCATTCATTACACAATCATATATGCTGAAAAAAGATACAATATTTCAGTATCTCCAGCATTTTGTATCAGTGCAGTGCGGTATGGCAAGGTGTGTCTCAATGTTCCTTTAAACACAAACAACAAAAAGCATTCAAACTTAACTAGTTGAGGAAAACCTCGGGTGTCTCTTCGTGCATTATTTAAGAACGAGAAAGGCACCTTAGACTATCGGCCGTTAGCTGACTGGATGGCATCCCTAAAGTTTAAGTGACAAAATAGTTTTATAAGATGACGATCAATGTTAAGATTAGCTCTTTGTTTATTACTATTCAGACTTTCTTAAAATTGAGGATTTGCAATAAAGTATACACAAAATCTATTTCATTTATTATCTTTATATTGATAAACTCTGAGTTAGATTTGTAAGTTCTTCTGACCTTCTCAACATACCATTTTTCACATATAATAATTGTTATGTATGACCTTACGTTTTGTGTCTCTTAATGAAAAAAAAATGTGCTAAAACTTTTGTGCTTTAAATTATGTGAAACATGTACGTGATGATTCACCGTATATCACCAACCTCTAAATTGCTGTTCTGTCATTTATAGAGGCAATATATAGGACTTCTCGACAAAGGACACGAGTATATATATTTTAAGCAATCAATTATACATGCCTTGCGTTTAGTTTTCCATTAAACAGGTATTAATTGTATCGTGTTGGTAGTGTAGCGAAAACGAAAAGCTTCAAGCTGGAGATTTTTTTGATTTGCTTCTTTTCAATTTAATGGGTCAAGTTTAAACAAATTATCCATAACGCAAACGGCTAATGAAAACAGTATGACTCGTGTGTTTAAGTAGGGTTGCCTACTTATATATTACATGTATATACCGAACGCTTCGTAACAAACAATTAGCTATAGGAAATGCCCTCAGCGAATAAAAATAATAAAAAAAAACTGGAAGAGAAGTGATCAATGCGAATTCACATAGTATTAGATCAATTGTTTATATTAAAATTTAAAAGTTTGCTTAAAGGTACTCCACTGAGGTACGGCCGAATGTCACAAACAAAGTAAAATTTCACAAACCGATAATTTTTTGTTACCTTCGTGTTAGGGACATTCAAACAGAATCAGTGATACATTGATATGTGTTCTTTGGATTGGCAAATCGTTTGAAATACATATTTTCTCTAATTTTGTGGGAAAAGCGTTTAAACATCTTTCAGTTTGCAAATCTGAATAAAAACAACGGTCACGTGATGATTCTCGGGATGACTAAAAAGCGAAACGGAGAATTTTTTGTGTATCTGCAGCAACGAAATTGCGAAAGTGGAATATACCAACAATCCATAAATTAAAAAACAAATTATGGGTTTGTTTGTTAAATTTCTTGTTGTTCACATATGTTCTTGGGAGAAAAATCTTTCAAAAGCAATTTCAATATATTTAAAGCATTACAATGTTGCAATCATGTTTTTTTCTCCATTACAATGATGAATTTAGCTAAACTGACAAACACAAATTTTACAAATATTCTATGTTTATTTAAGAGCTTTCGTGTAATTCTTAAATATTATGTTTTAACTTTGTAATGGTTAAAATTTCATGATATCTAAGCTAAGAAAATTTACTTTGTCAATCAGTGTAATGGGTCCTATATCAAAGGTCACTTTGGTTTATCTGTCACCCGTTCAGGAAAAAAAACTTCATACATGTAATACCTTTTATACAACGAACATGAACTTGAGTATTGTAAGCATAAAAAAATCAAACGCACAAACAGAATGTTATTCCAGAGATTTCTCTTTAACTCTGATTAAAGCACTGAAAGCACTGGCTAAATAGAGAATGAATCCGACCTCATTATAGGCCATTTAGGCTTCAACTGTATTAGTTAATATTTCTTATGTATGTCTAGTGCATATAATTAAAATTCTATTAGAAAAAATCGATCTCCTTTGCTAGATATATCTGAAATTTAATATTTATCATTTTACATACATACTTTAATATTTATCCGCATTGGATGTAAACTTTGTTGATGAGAAACTTACTACGTTTTGATCTAGACTTTCAAATCTATAGGTAATTGATACCTGTTTCATGCACATGGTAAACATTATCAAGAAGGTCGGAAAAGAGCTACAATTTGGCTCTATTAATATTATTATCATTATTGATTTAGCAGATATCCTGATAAATTTCTTTCTTATTGGAAGGCCTCCGTACTAGTGATTGGTCAATTGAGCTGTGCTTTAATGTTACCAATATATTGAAGCTTCCCGGTGGAACAGAAATTGAGAGCGTTATAAGAGTAAAAAAGAAAACTGGAATAAAGACAAACAAGGCGACGGCAACGTTCACAGGACGCAGCCCCCGACACAGTCAAGCTTCCACAGCAGGGTTATTAATTGCCGTGACTAGTGAAATAAACTTAAAACTGATTATATAGTTGTTGTTCTTTAAACCCTAACTTTCTTTCAAATTAAACGAAACAAACAAAATCATGATACTTGCAAGACAAATATGAAGGGCAGGTAAGTAAAATTAACTTTAAGAATTCAGTAAGTAACTTTAAGAATTCAGTAAGATATTATTAACCTCACCTCATACAACAACCATTGCTTAAACTATGTTTTATAATACTTCCAACTCCTAGACGGTATACAAACTTGGGAAAGGGCAATGCATATCTTAACCATTGTTTTTACTCCTTATAGCCTGCTTATCATGGCATACTCATTGTTAATAGTTTAGTAAATATTTTGATAAAAAAGGTCAGGTTCATTTCCCGACTATTTCGGAAATTACGAGTGACTGGCTTCAAAAACTGCAATGGCTAAATATTGATCGGGTGCATTTCATTGCATAAATAAGTTAGGAAGAGAACTCTGCTTTTCTTGCTTTATAGCACTATTAAAACCTTTACTTTTCTCTACTTTTGTCTCTTCTTTCTTCCTGTTTTTCAATTTTTTTTGTTTAGTCTTTTTTTTACCACTTGAAAGCCTGAAATTAAATTTTTCATTGATAATGTAGCTGTGGTCCTGTGTTGCTTGGTCGTGTGGGTGTTGCATGCATTGAATGTTACCATTCCTTTTTGTATTTCTGATCGAAGATCAGGAAATACAAAGCTAACATTCGACCTCTGACACAGCGGTTTCACGACAAACCTAACAACAAGCAGTTCTTAAAACAGCTGAAAACTAGCGATTTAAAAGAAAGAAATATTTTCATTTTGTTATAAGAATCCAACAAATTACAACGCAATTAAAGTTTAAAAGTAGCTTTGGGTTATAGAATTGTCAATGAATGCACATTCACAAATTACGCGGATGAATATCATTTAAATAAATGAAAATGCTATTTTAAGCGATGTCGAGAGCGTATTTCACAAATAAATTTGACTGTCGAGTAGTGGAATATATACATGTCGGACTGTTTTGGCGAGAAGGTTTTTGTTAAATTATTTACATCAATGTTAAACAACAGGTTTATCTTGAACAAACCCGAAATGCAATGGAAATCTAAATTTAGTATTACTTGATTTCATTCAAGCATTGTTGGTATATCTTCTCCGTGGTGCAAGGGTAACGCGCTCGTTTAGTGTGTCTGGGGTTCAAATCCAATTCAAGGCAATTATTTTTATGAAGTTTCTTTGTTAAAGAAATAGCCACGATATGCAAGGATAAAGTGTGGCTGTCATAATAATGAACATAAATGATTTTTTGATGCAACTCTAGTCAGGCAAAATTCCATATGTATCAAACTCTGGTACCAAGCAAGAAGTTTTATAGTACATAAAAATAAACTTATACAGGAAAATAATACAGTGAGATTTAGATTGCAAAGAACAGAAAATACCACAGAGCTTGCATCCTTTTGATTTATCTTGTTTTTCGTATGTATGTTCTGGAGACTAGGTGGGAAGTTCTCATAATACTTTAAGATTTACAAGATTGTGTATTAAAAGCCTTTGTAAATTGTTTCGGATATCGTTTTGAAAATTTATAGAGCTACTTCAGTATTTTAAACACATGAACGAAAAATTTCACAGTAACAGGAAATAAAATTAATTCCTAAGTATTTCGGTTATAGTGATTATACCGTAATCAAACGCTAGATGTCTCCTAAGAAATGTTCTTTGGTATTAAATACTAAGCTGCTTGCAAAATCTTTATCGGCAGGATAAATTGGTTCACAAAACATGATTTTTCACAGTCATGATCAAATGAACAGACTGTCATTTTCTTCTGTTACAGAAAGATACGAACAGACTGTTATTTTCTTCCTGTTACCGAAAAATACACACCAGGAAGATTTCAAGTAGAAGACACGTCACTGACAGAATGTTCTTAATATTTGAATAGAAAAGAATTTGCTAAAGTCAATTTATGAAAGAGAAAGCGGGGATGCTACTTATTAAATTATTTGCCCATAAAAGAGGGTTTATTTTACTCATTTAGATTATTTAAAAAACAAAAGTCTCAAAAAGCAAAGGTTAGCTGATATTAAGATGTAAACCGCGACATATAAAATTAATTTACCTGTGAAACTGGAGTGAAAATGTGTTAGTTTATCCGGTTTTTTCTTCAGTGCCTTCAGCACTTTGATCTTATCTGTAGTACAAGTAAACTATACCGTTTTCACCGAAAAATTATTAAATTCTAAACAAATTTCTAATAGAATCATAAACATTTATTGTATCATAGTTTGAAGTTTTTCTGTTGAAAACGTGTCAGAGTTCAATCGAATTCATACATATGCACAGTGCGTAACTGGAGTGCAGGTAATAGTTCCCACACTCCAGAGCATGCCCATTGATGTACTCATTCCTTTTTTTTTGGGGGGGGGGGCTTTTTGTGGAATAACGATAGAAATTCCACATTCAGAAGCTGGTTTATAGGTTTTTTTCTGGGGTTTCATATTGTTACAACAGGGAACGTGCATTTAATTTTGCCTATGGTATGAATATGATGTAATTGTGTGTGGAACGTGTATGTACGATCCTATCAAGATAGCCTACGAAACGTCACTCATTACATACACAGATGCCCGTTTGTGCCAGAAACAATTTTGCAAAGGGGGCACCTGAGTTCTTACTCCACCAGTAAAGCTAAAGAGTCGCCAAAATGACCGACACAGTTTTGTGTGACGTAACCCCCACTCCATTCCAAAAACAAACAATCAAATCAAATGAAACATGTCATAAACTGTATTTGATTTAAATACGTTATAGATAGCGTTAAATACATTTATTAGTGTGATTACACTGTGCTCTTTATAGTATAAATATCATAGATGCATTATGTTTGCCTTAGAATATTGAAATTGAAAATGAAATGTCAATGAAAATAATTGTACATGTATATAATATCTTTCCGTTTTGTCTAGAAAATGCCCGCTTCGCTGGCGTTTGATTTTTCAAGACAACGAAATTGCTACCTTGATTATATTTTATACAGTTTTTCTTCGTTATACTCAAGTTATATAAACATGATAGGTTAGAGTGTTGAGAAAAAATCAAAAGACTTTTTTACCCCCGTTTACTCTGTTGTTCCAAAAATGTCCGTTGCGTATTTTAGTCATACCCGATGAATTGTGGGTAACTTCTGTACATGTCTGGGAAAACCCACTTTCATTTTTGCATCAAAAGCTAATGTGAGAATGCATTTTCTAGCATAATTGTTGTTAGAGGGTTGGTTAAAGTGTAATGTATTGTTATTTTAGTTATAATATTGTGATTTGTGAGGAAATTTGTTTACATTTTTTTTTGGACACCAAAATACCTGTCAGACCTCAGTGTAGCCCCTTTAATAAAATATTGTTTTGAAATATTTCAGCTTAAACGGTAAATCATGGCACCTATAAAATTAGTAACTTTGGAGACAAAATATATACATACATTTGAATAGTAAATATTCATTTTTTATATATGACATATAAATTATCCAGTTCTGAGATTGTTCGTATTTATTTCTGTCTGCTAGAATTATTAATGATACATTTTGTCTGATGATATCTTTACCCGATTGAGATTTCCCTGGAAAAGCAAAAGCCTTCAATAAATGATATAAAGAATGAGATTTATTTCAAATCCTTCAAATAACATGCATCGGATATGCTAATATAAATTACCAATTTAGTAAACACAGATGTTATATTTAGATATACCATGATGATTACCTAGCTAAACAATTTAAATTGATAAATGTACAAATGTAGTACATTTTAAACATCATTGATAATCAAACGAATGTAGTACTTTTAATACATCATGGATAAATGTACAAATGATCTACATTTTATATACTGAATGAAAAATTTATATTCATGCAACGACTTTTAAACATACAAATATTGTGTTGTAACATGATCATTTTGTATTTTATTATATATGTAAATGAATATGTGATTTGATATTGGCCATGTTATTTGTCAGAGGCCAGTCGTATTGGCAGAAGGCCGAGAGCCAATACGACTGACCCGAGGACAAATAACAGGGCCTAAATCAAATCTCTTAAATATTGACAATTTTATTATATAACTGCATGTACTTATAATATTTCACATTTAATCTTCGTGTATGTTTTCTTATTTTAATTATAACATGTTTTAACTATAACAAAGAACAACTGTAAAATAACTATTTTATATCAGTTTGTTTGGAAAACCTACATTTTGTTACTTAAGTTTTATATTATATAATATTATGTTTCATTTATGCAACCTGTCGGCGTCTACACATAGACCGAGTTAAAACAAAATAGCTGCCATTTTCCAGTTTCTTGTAGAAATCTATATCATTGTTTGTCCCTGCTTTATTAGCAAATCAAATTACTTCAAATGCGGGCTTTGTATAATAATTAATGGTAATTTTTAATAATAACAATTATATACTTAAATTATCATTATGAAAAGTGATTAAAACATTTATATCATATTGCGAGTACTGACAGTATGTATGTCATCACTAGTAAATCTGTGTGAATACCATTTTTTGAATTACTTACGGCCGAGGGATTGTTAATAATGACCCTTTACATGAAAAACAAATACCTTATTTTCACAAAGTATAAAAGATCGTAATTTTACCAATCGGCGTACGTCAAAGGTTTTCGTTGACGATTTCCGTTTTCATAACGTGAACTTGTCTTGAACTCCCCAGCAGTACTTGAGCTGCTGACCGTTCCAAGGTGGCGCTCCTCTGTGTTCCTCATTTAAAATGTTTGTTATATTTTTTATATGTGTTGGGGGAACTTTGCTTTTCCCCTTTTTGTTTTCTTTTCTATTTTTTTGTTTTCCTTATCA